>NC_141689.1:1229413468-1229690956 GCF_964263255.1 Lissotriton vulgaris | reverse complement strand
TGTGTGCTATCCCTGTGCATCCCATTAATCACACACTATCTATGTGGGAACCTGGGCATGTCTATAAACACACACTATCTCTGTGAGGACCTGGGCATGTCTTTAATCATACTCTATCTATGTGGGGTCCTGGGCATGTCTATAATCACACACTATCTCTGTGAGGACCTTGGCATGTCTTTAATCATACACTATCTCTGTGGGGTACTGGGCATGTCTGTAATGACACACATTCTCTTTGTCATTCGTGGTAATACTATAGTCACACACCATCTCTGTGGGGACCATGACATCTCTATAATCACACACTATCTCTGTGGGGACCTCACCATCTCTATAGTCACACACTATCTCTGTGGGGACCTCGGAATGTCTATGATCACACACTATCTATGTGGGGACCTGGACAAGTCTATAATCACACACTATCTCTGTGGGGACCTGGGCATGTCTATAATCTTTTACTATCTCTGTGTGGACCTGGGCATGAATCACACACATTTTCTTTGGCAACAGTGGTAATACTATAGTCACACACCATCTCTGTGGGTACTTGAGCATTCCAGTAACTACACACAATCTCTGTTTTGGCTTGAGCTTCATCAGCTTTACATTCTCTGTATAAGGTTTGCCTTAGTGTGTGGGGTAGATATGATTTTTTGGGTGACAAGGGAATTTTTAGGGTTTAGGGTAGGTATGGGTTTTTGGCTGGCAAGGTATTTTTTTAGGTTTTAGCGCGAGTATAGCTTTTTAGGAAAAAAGTGCTTTTTTTAAGGCTTACAGTGGGTGTGGATTTTTGGGGGCAAGGGAAATGTTATGGTTTCAGATAGGTATGGGTGTTCGGGGAATTTTTAGCATTTAGGGTGGGTATCGATTTTTAGGTGGTAAGGGATGTTTTAGGGTTTAGGCTGGGTATGGGTTTTTGGGTGGCAAGGGAATTTTTTATAGTTTAGGGTGGGTGTAAGATTTTTGGTGCAAAGGATTTTGTAGATTTTACTGGGTGTATGGGTTTTTGGGTCGCAAGGGAATTTTTAAGGTTTAGGTTTGGTGTCAGTTTTTGGGTGCTAAGGGATTTTTTAGGGTTTAGGGTGGGCATGGGTTTTGGGTGGCAAGGGAACATATAGAGTTTAGGGCTGATATGGGTTTTTTGAGTGGTAAAACATAATTTATGGTTTAGTGTTTGCATGGGTTTTGGGGGCAAGGGATTTTTGATGGTGGGTATGGGGTTTTGGGTGGCAAGCTACATTTTTGGGTTTAGGTATGGGTTTTATGGGAATTTTTAAGGTTTAGGGTGGCTGTGGGTTTATGGGGGCAAGGGAAATGTTATGGTTTAGGATGGGTATGAGTTTTTGGGTGATAATGAATCTTTAGGGTTTAGGGTGGGTATGAGTTTTTGGGCGATAATGAATCTTTAGGGTTGAGGGTGGTTATGGGTTTTTGGGTGCCAAGAGAATATTGAGGGTTTAGGGTGGGCGTGGGATTTTGGTTGGCAAGATATTTTTTATGGTTCATGGTGAGTATATGTTTTTAGGAGGTAAGCGCTTTTTTAGTGTTTAGGGTGGGTATGGGTTTTTGGGCTGCAAGGGAATTTTTAGGGTTTAGGATGGGTATGGGCTTTTGGGTGGCAAAGGCATTTTTAGGGTTAGGGTGGGTATGGGTTTTTGGGTTGTAAGGGATTTCTTAGGGTTTAGGGTGGGAATGGGTTTTTTGGGTGGCAAGGGCATTTTTAGGGTTTTGGGCAGGAAAGGGGTTTTAGGTGGCAAGGGAATTTTGCAGAGTTTAGGGTGGGTATAGATTTTTGGGTGGCAAATTCATTTTTGGGGTTTTGGATGGGTATGGATTTTTGGGTGGTTGGGGATTTTTTAAGGTTTAGAGTGGGTATGGGTTTTTGGTTGGTAATGAATCATCTAGGGTTTAGTGTTTGTATGGTTTTTTGGGTGGCAAGGGATTTGCTAGTGTTTAGGGTGGGTGTGGGATTTTTGGTGGCAAGTGTAGGAGAGTAGGGTCTGCAATCCTATCATCACCCAGATTTTTTGCTTTTGTTTCACTGGTTTACGACTTTCTCTGGCTGTGGGCCTGCCAATCAGACCCACAGCCTGGCTGTTCTCTCTCTAAATTACAACGTGTACCCTAGGTGCATTTACCAATTGGTACTGGGCCACCTTATCAGACCCTGTAACTCAGGGCATAGGTGTACCCAGGGCCTACCAGGGGCTGAAGCATGTATTATGCCACCCCTGGCTGGCCTCCTAAATTTGACACAACTGGCTGCATGACAGCTGGGGCAAAGTCGTGTAATCACCCTTTGCTGTAGATATAGTATACCTATATCTAACCCTAAAAATGGACACACAGATTCCTATCAGTCACTCCTATGGCAGGCCTTGACAATCCTGAAGGCAGAGTGCTTGGAATCGTGTGAGATGGTGCTCTGGCATGAGCTGAGC
Source organism: Lissotriton vulgaris (assembly GCF_964263255.1). Lineage (NCBI taxonomy): Eukaryota > Metazoa > Chordata > Amphibia > Caudata > Salamandridae > Lissotriton > Lissotriton vulgaris. The sequence goes on along the minus strand of NC_141689.1, from coordinate 1,229,688,509 downwards.
CTGTCTGCAGCTTGCGGAACCAAGTCCTAATAGCTGTTCCATGATAACGCATACCATATACTCTTAAGTGCATTATAATCCTCGCGGTTAAATGCTATCTTTGGTATTGCTTTATCAAAACATGTCGAGTAAGGTGTCATACGAATTGGAATACTAACCCCTCGCCAATTCTGGCGACTGGGTTAGCATTCCACCCTTCTAGAGGGACACGACATGTATGTAACTGTGAACCCCGGTTAAAGTTAAACGAAGCCTCAGCTCCACAAAATGGATGCTGCCACCACAGACACGAGTCTGACCCCCTGCAGCTGGGAGTCCTTCCAGCGAGGGGAGCCTGGACAAAGGGTTTCCTGTCCGGGGCGGTGCTAGCACCATCCCAGACAGGGTTTTGTGTATCCTAGGTAGGCAGGGCTTTACAGGAAGGTGACTGCTGAGTGGCACCCCGGTGCTCACTACGCATAGGCCGGTCAGAACCAGTTCCAGGGGCACACCAGCCCCTGGCCTGGGGAAAGTCCGGCATGGGAGAGGGGTGTAACCACCCCCCTCCTAGTCCCACCCATAGGCAGGACCTAGTCACCGGGTCAGCCCCTTTTCTTAGTATAAAGATAGGAGCGGGCCCCCTGTTCAAATTAGATCATCTTTGGAATCAAGACACGACTTTCTGCGAAAGGACTTCAAGATTTCTTCTTCAAGATTCTCCCTTGTGACTAAGGAGTAGTCACCCTGCATCCGCAGGCACCATCTTAAGAACACTGCGGTCTGCTGCAAGTCCTTCCTCCAGAATCCGACTGCCCAGCTCGACGAGACCCGGCTTCCCTGGCACCTCTGACCTCTACTCACCTCTACAGCCAAGCTGAGAACCGTGAGTGCGACGAGACCTCGAGGGACCGACGATCGCCAAGACTGCACGACTTCTTCACAACAAGCCCGCCGAGTGTCCCTCTGGTGAGTGCTTTGGGGTCCGAGAAGCCCCGACCCTGAGCAGCTCCAGCACCGAAGATCAGCCCTCCAGCATCTCCACGATCTGCGTGGGGCCCTTCTGCTTTTTGCTGCTCACCGCGTTGTTTGGCTACTAGCCCGCTGGCTTGTGGCCTTCTTAACGACGCCCGACGACATCACTGCTGCTGGTCTGGTTGCTCCAGACTGGTCCTTGCTCCCTTCCAAGAGAGGAGCACCCCGGACCCTCCTGGTCCACTCCAGACGCCATTTTGAGTCCACTGCGTGGGCTTGAATTTGCCAAGGCTTTGTTGCCCAATCCTGGGTCCAGCGACGCCGACAGCTTCATCCATCGTGGGACAGCTCGCTCCTCCATCCTGGTCGCCGACAACGCCTCCTGGTCCGTGAGATCTGCAGAGCACAGCGTCACCCACTCACCTGGTCGAGGTGACTACCATCCGGTGCCCTCCTGGTGCCACCTGACTACTGGCTAGTAGTCACGAACTTGGTCCCCTCTGCTTTCAGGTGTCATCTCTCTTCAAGATCCAGGCTTGGATCACTTCGAACTCTCTTCACTGGTCGCCTGCCAGCATCTTCCTTCCAGGCTCCTGGTCCGGCAACGAGGATTCCCGACGTCTTTTGAGACATATGCAGCTGCAGCCCCTGGGCTAGGTAACTTCGGCATTTCGGTGCCCCAGCATAGCCTCACTATCCAAGGGTCAGAATCCACTTTCGTTTTCCTCCTACCAGGTCGGGTTCGCCCGAGAACACTAACTCTGTGAAATCTAGCTACCATAGACTTTGTCCCGCATCACGCGTGAGAGTGCACACTCTGCACCCGAGTCCCCTGGGTCTCCTAGAAGTAATCTAACGATTCTATAGTCAAGTCCTAGCGATTCCAAAGCCTATTAGTACTGTACTTACCTGCTAGTAATTTCGCATTCCACTTTCCGAGTATATGGTTTTCCGTGCCCCTCGGGCATTTGTATATACTGTGCTAACTTAAGTATTTTCGTAAGAGTTTTGTTTTGTGCTAAGTACCCTGTCCTCATAAAGAGTACAGGGCTGTTGTGATTCTTAATAAATATACTGTTTATTTTCATAACACTTGTGTGGTGTCCTTTCACTTGGTGTTCAAGGGGTATATGTGTGGTATAACAGCTGGCTTAACACGCCCTCTCGAGTCTTTTGCCTTAGACTGCTCGTATCCACGCTACTAGGATAGCTGGTCTATAAGGTTGACTTACAACCAATCATCAATAAGGGTTGCTGGACTGATACATAGTGTTCACTAGAATAGTGAGCACTGCATATCAGGCCACCTTCTCACAGCAAGGGATTTTCTAGGGCTCAGGGTGGGTGTGTTCTTGTGGGTTCTTGGTTGGTAGGGGATTTTTTAGTTTTTAGGGTGGGTAGGGGTTTTGGGTAGCAAGGGAACCTTTAGGCTTTAGTGTGTGTGTTTTGTATGGGTTGTAATGATTTTTTTTTAGGGTTTATAGTTTGTATCGGTTTTTCGGTGGCAAGGGAATTTTTAGGGTTTAGGGTGGGTGTGGGTATATTTGTGTGGTAAGGTTTTTTTTAGGGTAGTTATGGGTTTTTAGGTGGCAAGGGAACATTTTGTGTTTAGGGTGAGTATGGGGTTGTTGGGTGGCAAGGGAATTTTTAGGGATTACATTCAGTGTAGGTTTTCGGTTGGTAAGGGATTTATTTAGGGTTTAAGGTGGGTATGGGTTTTTGGGTGGCAATGGAATTTTTAGCATTTAGGATGGGTGTGGGTTTTTGGGTGGTAAGGGAATTTTTAAGGTTAGGGTGGGCATGAGTTTTTGGGTGATAAGGAATTTTTAGGGTGATTATGGGTTTTTTGGTTGTAAGGTTTGCCTTAGGGTAGATATTGGTTTTTGGGTGATAAGAGCTGTTTTAAGGTTTAGGGTGGGCTGAATTTTTGGGGGGCAAGGGAAATGTTATGGTTTCTGGTGGGTATGGGTGTTTGGGTGATAGGGGAATTTTTAGCGTTTAGGGTGGGTATGGATTTTTGAGTGGTAAGGCTTTTTTAGGGTTTACGCTGGGCTTGGGTTTTGGGTGGCAAGGGAACATCTTGGGTTTAGGGCTGAAATGGTTTTTTTGGGTGTTAATGAATAATTTAGGTTTTAGTGTTTGGATGGGTTTTTGGGACTCAAGGGATTTTTTATCGTGGGTATGGGTTTTTGGGTGGCAAGTGAATTATTGGTGGTTAGGGTGGGTGTAGTTTTTGAGTGGTAAGGGATTGTAAGCGTTATGGGTGGGTATGGGTTTTGTGGGTTTGATGGGGATTTTTAGCGTTTAGGATGGGTTTAAGATTTTGGTGGCAAGGGATTTTGTAGGGTTTAAGTTAAGTATGGGTTTTTGTGTCACAAGGGAATTTTTAAGGTTTATTGTGGGTGTGGGATTTTGGGGGCAAGGGACATTTTATGGTTTAGAGTGGGTATGAGTTTTTGGGTGATAATGGATTTTTGGGGTTTAGGGCGGTTATGGGATTTTGGATTCTAAGTTGTGCCTTAGGCTTGATGATGGGTTTGGGGTTTTTTGGTGCCAAGGGAATATTGGGGGTTTAGGATGGGTATGGGATTTTAGGTGGCAAGGTATATTTTTATGGTTTAGGGTGAGTATAGGTTTTTGGGTTTCAAGGTATATTTTATGGTTTATAGTGAATATAGGTTTTTGCGTGACAAAGGATATTTTATGGTTTATAGTGAATATAGGTTTTTGCGTGACAAAGGATTTTTCAGGGTTAGGGTGGGTATGAGTTTTTGGATCATAAGGGATTTCTTAGGGCTTAGGGTGGGTATGGGTTTTTTGCGTGGCAAGGGAATATTAAGGGGCTCATTATGATAACAGGCTGATCGCCACTGACCATATGGCGGTGGCGATCCACCCGCAAAAAAACACCGCCCGCCTCTAACTTCCCCCGCCACATTACCATGGCTGGGGGGACCTCAGCGAACGGGAATACTGTCCGCCGGTTTTCCACAGGTAGGCAATCTGGTCTGGTAGACACCGTCATCCATATTTGTATGCAGGCTGGGATGTGCCTTTCCGTGGCGGCAACGCCACCACGGAAAGGCAGGCAGTTTTTAACATTGGGGGCCCGTAGCGGGCAGGCATGCTAGTGATAAATCCTGCTTATTGGTGAAAACAGAGTTAGAAAAAACACTTTTAGAAGTGGGTATTTATGTGTGCTTATGAGTTTTTGCGCCTGCCTGATGTGTATTGACCGTTTGGTTTTGACTGACAGAGAAGGGATGTGCATTCACTCTAGTCCCTGGGGTAGTTGAGGTGTGTCCTGCCCTGAGTGGGTGACTCAGTGCTAGGCTGAATAGACCTTTCCTGAATTTAGAGTGGCAGGGGGAGTTTTCCTTGCACCTGAATAGGCCTGGTATTCATTTGGTGTGGTGGGAGGAGTTGCACATGCACCTGTATAGGTCTGTGCCTACCTTCCACAATAATGGCTCCACCCCCTGTGGTGTGTCTGGGGCCAAGGCTTTCAATATGAACGGCAGTGTTGTGCACTTCTAATATGTGGTTGAAGTTCCCTCAGAACAAAGACTGTGGCACTATAAATACAGGGGCTATAACCCCATGAAAATAAAAAGACACTATGTGGGGCACGTACCCAATGGCTGCTGTGTGCCAGGAGGAACCGCCGTTTGTGAATAACTTCTTGTGTAACTAACCTGCTGCCTGCTGGGTGGCTGAAGTGACTGCCTCTCTGCTAAGGGACCTTCGTGCTAGCCAGCCTGTGCCCTGTTCTCTGCCCCAGTGTCTCCAGGGACGAGGTAGTGCTTGCCTCCCTCTTTGCTAATAGCGCGTGGTAAGCGTTTTCAATTCTGTTGCCCAAGGAGTTGGCTCAATTTGTGCTAACCCCATACAGGAGCGCTTTTACCCTGAAGCATGGGCAGCACAGCTCCCTTATCTAGGGCCTGAACATTGAGAAGGAGGAGGTGAACGGAACAAAACGCTCTCCCTCTCGTATTGCTTGCCTTTGTTTATGTGGGGCAGCAGCCAGGGCTCTGCTACATGGCTGCGAGGCCATGCCCAAGCAGCAAGGAATATCGGCCCGGGAGTTCCCTTGGATCTCAGAAGATGTGGCCCAGCCGCACCCGCAAGTGACCAGAGCCTCACGTGTCCATTCAGATGCTTCCACACGCAGCCGATGTGAGACCCTAGGTGGCCGACGTGAGCCCCTGGGTGCGGGCATTGCTAAGGAAGGCAAGAGCCTCCCAGCTGCACCAGGCCGCTTGCAGCGAAACATGAAGAGATTCGTACCCATGCCACACTACGGAGCTGTACCGGAGGCATTTGGCTCCCCTTGGCTTCTGGCCCGTTGTTGTGAATAGTGGGGGCAGGTGGACCCATCACGCTAGATAGTGCGAGCACCCAGGGATAGTGTGCTCGCACCAACAAACAGACATCCCACTGGGCTGATCTCCAGGAGTAAGATCCTTTGGTGTTTCCTTACCCCGCAGATCACCCCTGTACTTCCATCATTCCCCTGCTTCCATGGAAACCAGTAGTGTTTCCTTGCAGAGAGTGCAGGCTAGTGGCCCTATCACGCTGGTGAGCACAAGCACCCATAGACTGTGTTCTCTCCCCGTCGTGCATGCAGGAGATCTTTTGGCGTTTTCTTGCCCCGTAGGGCGTCTGTCATTCCTGGCATTTTCTCAGTTTCTACGGGAACCAGTGGAGCATTTTCATGTAGAAGGAGGCAGGTGGATGTAGAGGGGATGTAGTTGGATGTTAACAAAGCTGGAAGCAACTATCTTAAAAGATTGACCTGTCAGACTGGTGACACCGGCTCAAGCGGAAACATGTTCAACTAATCGTTATTGTCTTGATTGCACTAACTGTAATGTTAGGCCTTATGTTTTCAGTGTGCTGTTCACTTAAAAGTATTTACTAAAGTTGGCAAAAGTGGTGTATGACTTTATGTGATGTCATGACAAAGTGCCTAGTGGCACAGTGATTTATGTGATTGTGGTCTAACTTTTTAAAAATAAATAATACAAAAGATATTTTTATGTAACCTTGTGTGGAGTCGCTTTTTATGGTGTGCCTAAAGTGTCACTGTTGTGTTAGTGCGTTGTGCAAACGCTTTAGACATTGCCTCTGGGATAAGCCTGACTGCTCTGCCAGGGGTTGTCTTTGATGTGTTACTATCTTACCCTTACTAGACTGATGGGTTCTGCCCTACCATACCTGCATACCCTAGCCAACCAGAAACATCATGTCAAACAACTGGAATACTAAAAATAAAATGATAATACGGTCCATTATTTATGCTTTAAAGCAGTGGGGCGACGCTCTTCCACCTTAGTGGAGCAGCTGCCACTGTTGAAGTGGCTACATTAGTTTGCTAAACCACTAGATTATGACTACCTGTTTAAGTCTTCATAAAACCTATAATCACAGACATCACTGTGGAGACATACTATCTCTGTGGGGACTTGAACAAGTCTATAATCACACACTATCTCAGTGGGGTCATGGATATCGATATAATCAATCAAACACTACCTTTGTGGGGAATTGAACAAGACTGTCATCACACACTATTTCTGCGGGGACTGTGGTAACGCTATAATCACACACCAACCCTGTGAGGACCTGGATATTTCTATAATTACACACTATCACTGTGGGGAGCTTGACATCTCTATAATTATAGACTATCTCTGTGGGGACCTAGCACCCTATAATCACACACTATCTCTGTGGGGACCTGCCATCCCCATAAACACACACTATCTCTGTGGGGACCTGGGCATCAATATAACCAATCAAACGCTATCTTTGAGTAATTGAACATAACTATCATCACACATATCTTTATGGGGATCTGCCATCCCTATAAACACACAGTATTTCTATGGGGACCTGCCATCGCCATAAACAGACACTATCTCTGTGGGGACCTGCCATCCATATAAACACACACTATCTCTGTGGGGACCCGGTTTCCCTGTAGTCACACACTATCTCTGTGAGGACCTGGGCATCCCTATAATCACACACTATCTATGTGGGGACCTGGGCATCCTTATAATCACACACTATCTCAGTGGGGACCTGGACATCACTATAATCACACAATATATCTGTGGGGACCTGGGCATCAATATAATCAATTAAGCGCTATCTTTTAGTAATTGAACATGAATTTCATGACACATATCTCTATGGGGACCTGGCATATCTATAATTACACTCTATCTCTGTGGGGACGTGGGTTCAATATACTTTAACTTTGTGGGACTTGAATATGACTGTCATCACATGCTATCTCTTCAGGGACATCAACATGTATATCATAACAGACTGTCTTTAGAGGGACTGGAAGTTACATGTATCAAACACTTTCTCTATAGGTCAATAATCACCATCTTAGTGGGCCTCCCTAATCATGCACTATCGCTTTGGGGACCTAAGCTTCAGTATAATCACAACATATCTCAACATCACTTGAACATGACTGTAACTACACACTACCTGAGCAGGCACCTAGGCATCATTATAATCACATACTACCTCTGCAGGAGCCTCGGCATGACTGTTATAACAGCAAGCACCTCAGCATCATTGTTATAACACTCTCTATGTGGGGCCCTGAACATGACTGTAATCACATACTATCTCTGCAGAGATGTAACATAACAATAATCACACACTATCTCTGAGGAGACTTGAACATGAATATAATCACACATTTTGTCAACGGGGTCTTGAGAGTGACTATAAGCGCTATACGAATTCTGAATGAATGTCAGAATGACTCATCCTACACTTTCTCTACAACACTTGAACAACACTATCATAATACTCTCTATGTGGGACTTTAATATGGTTATAATCACACACTATCTCTGTGGGGGTCCGGGCATTCCTATAGTAACACACTATCTCAGTGGGGACTGGAACATGACTATTATCACACACTATCTCTGTGGGGACTTGAACATTACTATGACCACATACTATCTCTGTGGGGACTTGAACATTACTATGATCACACACTATCTCTGTGGGGACCTGAACATTACTATGATCACACACTATCTCTGTGGGGACTTGAACGTGAATATGATCACACACTATCTCTGTGGGGACTTGAACATGGCTATAATACCACACTATCTCTGTGGAGACCTGGGCATTCCTATAATCACAAACTATCTCTGTGGGACCTGTGCATTACTGTAATAGTGTTATTTCTGCATGAACTGCAGCATGACTACCATCGTACACCAAAACCACAATATCTGTAGGGACTTGGGCATCAATCTAATCATGTAATAACTCTGTGGGGGCTTGAAAATTATCATCATCATACACTTACTCTGTCAGCTCTAGAATATTATTATAATATCATGCCATCTCTTTGGGGACTATTAATGCACAGCCATACGTAGATGGTGCCAATTGGTGATGCTGATGAAAAACAACTAGGTGGTCAGATGGCAACTTGGTTTTGCCATCTGACCCCATTGCAGGATCTTAAGCCTCTAAATTAATTTAACTATGTGTTGTTTTCATATTCCTTAATGTTTGTGTGCACTCAGTAATAGGCTAAACATCCGTGAATCCCTGTCCATGCACTTTATATATATATGATCATTTTCTACTGTAAAATGCATTATTAGACAAATCTCTGTTCTAGGTGCACCTAGGACATAGTGACCTATTCAAATTTGACTAAAGTATCATGTTATGTATGTATGGCACTGAAAAATAGCATTTATCTATTAGATAATGAGTGTATTCAATCAGAAATGAGAATTATTGAGTAGGTCCCCACAAGGATGGTAACACATGTCCAAGTCCCCACAATGATGGTTCTGTGCGCGTGACTAAATAACAACATATTTGTAAAATTGAAGCAGGATCCTGTATTATGAATTTTTTCTTAACATTTTTCTGTTATTGGTATATTTTTAAAACATTGGGAAGGGTTAGTCCCCACAAGGCTGGTGAAAACACATAGTCCCCACAAGGATGGTAACACGTGTATGTGTGTGTGTGTGTGTGTGTATTTTGCCACATTGTAGCCCAGGATTGACCCCGGCACTCTGCTGAAAGACGGTGCGCTTTTCTCCGGTAGGGCCACGCCGGTTTGTATTTGCTTGTTCACTGGGTACTGCACTAAGACATCTTTTATTTCTAATTACAAGTGCTCTACATCCTGTATTCAGTGCTATGGTGCATTGTGGTACTTGTGGTTCACTTCTACAGTTACTTACAAACATGTAAGTTTATTTGTGTAAGAAAAAACAATGCTAGTGTTCATAGTGCATAATTAAAACAAATTTTATAATTATTGGCCATTACTGCATGAGTACATTAACCATTCAAGCCCTCTAGTGGGCATTTACTGTTATTTATTTACAGTTCACGATTAGTTCCATATTCCATAATCTTCATGATCCTTTTTCAAGAAAACCAGTTCTGTTTTTTGTTTCCATTGACATTTTTTCATTACTCTTTCTCTCTGATGAGTGATTCATTTGTTCATTTGAGTATGTTTTGTCTGGATCTTCTTCTACTTAGAGGTGCATGTAAAGTTCCTCATTTTGTTTTAACCCTCTGGGGTCCAAGGATCTAAATGTTACGATATGGCGGGATTCTTTTTTATCTCAGAGTTCTTATACGGTCCCCTCCTCTCTCAGTTTGCATTATTTGTTCCAGGGCACAATATTTTAATAGTTCCCATTTTCCTTCATGATGTTTTTCCATATGTTTAGCAATGGCGTTTGACCGATCTTTATGTGTAGTGGCTCGGATGTGTTCCAGGATTCTTTTTTTTTTTACTTAAAAAATGGTGCTACCAATGTAGTGTTTTTTGCATGGACACTCTACCAAGTATACTACATGGGTGCTCTTGCATGTCAGATGTTGTCTGATTTTCCATTTTTTTCCCCTGTCAATGTCGATTTCTTTTGTTGTTAATGCAATCTACCTAACTTTGCATTGTTTACAGGGCCGAAAGCCTTCCCTTTGGAGCCAAGTTGTTATTGGTGCTTCCGGGAAGTGGCTATGGATAATCTTATCACCTATGTTTCTTGCTCGGCGATAAGTAATGCTGGGATGGTCACCGATTAGTTTTGATAATGTAGGATCTAATTTCAAAATTCCCCAATGTTTCCTGATGATTGTGGCCAGTTTCTTATTCTCAGCACTGTAAGTTGTTCTTAGTCTTATCGGTGTGTTATCCTGGTCATCATTTTTTGGGGGTCTCTCAATGACATCTTTCCGTTTTTGATTTGTCACTTTTTGTAGACCTTTATTGATTACATTTTTCGGATATTTCCTGTTTAGAAATCGATTTCCCGCTTGTTGGCTGTGTTTTTGAAATTCAATTTCCTCTGAGCAGTTTCTTCGCAGTCTTAAACATTCCCCATATGGGTTACTCCACTTTAAAGACTCGCTATGGAAACTTTCTCCATGAAGTGTTGCATTTGTTGCTGTGTGCTTTCTATGCAAGGTGGTTTGAATGGAGTTGTTTACCACATAGATCTCTGTGTCTAAAAAAACTACTCTTTCCTGATCGATCTCATAGGTGAATTTTAATTTCAATGGGCTGTTATTCAATACATCAAAATAGATGTTAAACTATGCTTCTGTGCCATTCCATATGATGAAAAGGTCGTCTATAAACCGAAGCCATAAAACAATCTTCTCACGATATTCATAGTTTTCCGTATTCCATGCCACTCCCTGTTCAAAACAGCCCATGGTCAAATTCGCATAATAGGGAGAAAATGAGAAGCCCATGGCACATCCTTTTATTTGCTTGAAAATTTGCTTGTTGAAGAGGAAGATGTTAATATTTAGACATAAGGAGATCATTTTGTTTAACATGATGTTGTCTTCTTTATATTTGATGTTCCTTTTTCCCCCAAAATGTTTGCATGCCTGGGTTCCAATGGAATGTTCAATGTTGGTATATAATGCAACTACATCCATTGTTACCAGTTTATATGATGGTGACCATGTGATTTTCTCCAATTTTTTCAGAAGGTCTGTGGTGTCTTTGAGGTATGAGCTGAGTTCCTTTACTTGTGGTGAGAGAAAGCGGTCTATGTAATCGGAGATCGGTTCCAACAATGAGTTATTTGCGGACACTACTGGTCTTCCGCGTGGGCTTTCTTTGTTTTTATGAACTTTAGGTAAGCAGTAAAATGTCGGCAGCATTAGATGTTTTTTGTTCAGGAATTGACATTCATCATCATTAATTAAACCATTCTGATGCCACTTTTGTAGGTATGTTGGTAACTTATCTTGAATCTCTTTTGTTGGATCCTTTGCCAGTAGTTGGTAACATTCCTGATCCATTACCTGTCTTTTTGCTTCATTTATATATTTTTTGTTGTCCATAATAACAATGTTTCCGCCTTTGTCCGCAGGTTTTATCTCAATAGTTTTATCTGCTTGTAAGGTTTCAAAAGCTTGTATTTGAATGTTGGATACGTTGTTTTCTCCTTTGTTGTTCTTTATCTTATAGATCTCTTCTATTACTGCCTCATGAAAGATATCTATCTTATTGCCAGGGGATACATTCGGACAGTATTTTGATTTCAACTTCAGACCACTTTCTCCCGCTCCTTCCATTATCTGTAGATCTTGTAATTCCATTAGTGCTTCAGTTTCTTGAGAGGCAGTTGTAGTGCCCATTGTTACTAATGTTTCTAGTCCAGCCATATCTTCAGCTTGCAGTGGACTCTCTCCAAGAGAAACAGAGAGAAACAGAGAGTCAGTGTCAACATTAATGTTTTGAACTGTAAAAACACAGAAATTCACAAGTTATACTTAGCAGAGCTAACTATCAATTGCATCCCCACCATGCACTGTTTATGACTTCACATATTAATTCACTCATGACATGTTCTATGACATAATTTATGATATCACTGATGATATCTCAAATGACATATTTGATGCCATCACTAATGACATCATGCAATGAGTGTGTTTGTTTTATGGTTTACATAGTGGCCCGTAACTTCCATATTACTTTTCTACCTAATTTGTTACAGACTGTGTCCAACTAATCGGTTTAAGTATTTACAAAACAAGTGTTCCTAATGCATTATAGGTGTGTAGACATTATAAATCTATGCATTCAGGAGAAACTGTGTGTGCAGGGGACATTTGGTGACTTATGTTCAGCAAATTCCACACAAGTTTTTTGGCTCTGCAGAAAAAGTTTCCCACAGACTACAGATTCTACATATGTCAGACAGTATTGTAAGCAGCCTTGAGTTATTAAAAAGAATCTTCTCAACATGACAATTTCTACATAACATAGAAAATCGTAAGCACCAGGTACTAACCTATGTACATGTGCTTGTTTTGCTTTAGAAGATGGGCCATCTGTAAAGTTTTCACTAAAGTATGAAGGCTGTAGATAGTAAGATCTTTAGCACCTTCACACACTCATGAGAGTTTCAATGTCTGCAAACAGTGTGGTACAGAGTAAACTATTTCCATAACGTAATCACTGTTTACAGTGCCAACTTTTCGACTCATATTCACTTCCTTTCTCACTATAGGTTCAGTTACTGTGAGGGGTGTGATACAGGTAAAGTCTGTTGAGAGTAGCGCATCAGTTATGTAACAAGGCATGATTAGCTGGGAGAACTTGGCTTTCTCTGGACAGTTGTATAGAGATTAAAGATCATGTCCAATAAGGGTTTCCCATATGTTAGGAATTGGGTTTCTGGTTGGAAGATGTATGCACCCTGTCCAAGCAGGAACCATGATCCTAGTCAGGGTAAGTCACAAACATACCCTGAACTAACCTGTGCTCACTCCATGGTAGCTTGACACAGAGAAGTCATGCTTAACTTTAGAGGAAATGTGTAACGTATTTGTGGAAAATCTCAATCAGTAAAACAGTGAAAAAAACACACAAAAAGATACCACAGGTGGTTAGAAGAGTAGATCTTAATTTAATGAACAAAACAAGACCAAAACAACAAAAGCCCAATAAGTAGAACCGGAAGTATGTATTTTAAAAGATTACACTGAAATGTAGTGCTTAACTGCCAACTGGGGCTATCTGGTAGCGCAAAAGTTCAGACCAACGGATACAGAGACCAGTATTGCCACGCTAAAACAGTACCTTGGTTTGCGGTTGTGTAAAGGACAAGTTGTGAGGAGCAAAGGAGGCAATGTGTCGGTGTCGATCCTCAGGATATAGGCGGTGCATTGACTTCGACCCATGCAAAGATGCTTCGGGAATGGAGGCGATGTGTTGGCCTCGATGGAGATTTCTCGATCATCGCAGAAGCATTGATGCATCGATGGAGATGCGCCAATTTCGCATGGTGCAACGCACCGATGCAGTGATTTTGGCACTTGCAGCACTTTATACCCACTTCTTAGGACCCAGGACTGGATTGGCACCACTTGCATGTCAGGACTCTCAGATGGCGGAGTTTAGGTGGTGTAGGCAGATAGGTTGGAAGTCTTTGATGTCCCTGAGACTTCAAACAGGAAGCAAGCCAGCAAGCCCTTGGAGTCACTTTGGTTCTAGGTTGGAGAGGTGCAGGTCCAGTCCTTCTCACTCCCAGGCAAGAAGGGCAGCAGACAGCAGATCAGCACCACTGAGCAGGAGTCCAGCAGAGTGACAGTCCTTTAAGCAAAACAGCACTCCTTCCAGGCAGAGTATCCTCAGGTCCAGAAGTGTACTGAGTTGGTAAGGTCAGAGGTTCAGTACTTATACACAGTTGGGCCTTTGAAGTGGGGGAGACTCAAAGAGAGACCGTAGAAGTGCACAGAGTCCGTGCCCTTCCTGCCCTGACTCCAGTGTCACTACAGGGGGTATGCAGACAGGACATAGCCTATTCAGGTATAAGTGTCAGCTTCTCCCTCCCATCCTGCCCAGGATGGCCCATCAGTATGTGGATGACCCATCAGTCATACCTATGCTCCCGTTGTGTTTGGCTGTCTAGAGGGAATGCACAGAGTCCAGCTGTCGCCCACCCCAGGCATGTATTCAGAGACAGGCAGAAGGCACCAAATGGCTAAAGTAAGCAAATGCCAACTTTCCAAAAGTGGGGCTTTCAGAATTACAATTTAAAATCTAACTTTACCATAAGTTGTGATTTTAAATTGTGGTCCTAGAGACACCAAACCAGTGGGTCACATCTATCTCCACTTGGATTTAAAGGTATACATTCGTAATAAGGTAATCCCAATTATAACCTATGGGAGAGATAAGCAGTCCAATGGGTCAAAGCTTCCAGTTTCAGTCTTACGAGAGGCTTGCGAGAGTACACTGATATATTTCATTTTACATTCTTCAATACACACGTCAATTAGGAGTTGGATATGTGTTTCACATAAATACCAAATAAAGGTGTCACTCAAGACTGTATATTATATTTATGTTTATTTTCCTACACCATATAACAGAAGCACGCAACCCCCCACATGCAGTCCAAAAGGGCTGAACTTTCTGGTTTGCTCTCAGTGACAGCGGGCAAGATCCTATTTTCCAAATTAAGTTTATAATAATATAATCTAGTAATGGTGAAGGCACTCTGTTTCAACAGGTTGTTTCAAAGAGTTATAAAATAACTGTTAATGACAATATTACAAACATACAGCAAGCAAGAGTGAAGGCACACCCATCAAAGAGTTTATGATTGGTTAACATCTATGTCATCAATTGTGAAAGAAATAATACACCCAGCTTCACTCATTAACGATTTGGATTTTCAAATAGAGAGACCTACTTATTTTTTTTCCATCTTGTTATTAGTTCAGACAATTTTAGGAGAACTACTGCCATGTCTTCTTCAGACTCTGATGAACAGGAAGCAGTTGTACTACCTCAACCTGCAAAGACACCAGGAGAGTCTCTTGTTTGGCAGTTTTTGAGATGCATCCGGGAGGAAAGAAAAGTCTCTGCAAAGTATGAAACTTGCAAACTCTGCAAAAAAGAATTTAGCAGAGGAATGAGAAAACAATATAGCATGGGGACAACTGGCATGTTGCATCCACTTAAAATCTATGTATCCCCATAGACTTGATAATGCAGAGATGCAAAGTTCTGAGATGTAGAGCAGCTCAGGAGCCTCTAGATCATTTGCTCCTGGGGATACAGTACCAGCTCAAATACTGTCTAGTCAGGCTGATGACAACTATCCTACTTACATAAGGCTTTATTTTATTTTTCTGCCTCTGTAAACAAAATTATTTTAAATCATGTTAGCAGAGCTGCTCAGGACAAGCTGGTTCAAGAACATGAATGCTCCCCAGGCAATAGTTAAAAAAAAAATCTTCAAATGCATCACTTTCTGCTTTTTCAAAAAACAGTTTTGTTTTTTACCTCGATACATTTCATGAGGTGGTATTTTTGTTATTGAACATTTGTGTTTTTCATTTTCCATTAAAAAAAGGACAATTGTTGGAAAAAACGTAAAATAGGCTAGTATAAGAACTACCCTATATATTTGCTAGATTATGTTTGTTACTACAACTCCCCCTGTACAAAAGAAAACTGTGACAAGACTACCCAAACAACACCAAACTCTTCTTTTTTATTTTTGTCACTCTCAAGACACAGTGAGGCATATTTACAAGTGCATAACCCAGCAGAACGTCACTTTTGTGGATTAACGCCGCTTTGTAAATAAAGGGGCGTGCAATGGGTGTTGCTGTAGGCGTTCCACCGCAACACCCATTGCTTGTTGACGCTGCACCAGATTTACAAGGAGGTGTAAATCTGAGGCAGGGGCAAAAACGAACGCCATGCAATAGCAGACGTTAGAATGGCAGAACGAGGGGAAATACTTTTATTTCTCCTCATTTTTGCTTTTTCTATGTGTGCTGTATATAAAAGAAAGAGAAAATTACCTTTAATGATTGTTTATGTGCAGGAAGGTGTCCCTTCCTGCACATAAACAATCATTAAATAATGGTGATGTACTACTTCTATGTGTGCTGCAGAATGCAGCAAATATAGAAGTAAAGAATTACCATTATTGATTGTTTAAACAATCATTCCCTGAAACGCAGGCACCTATACACTATGGTGCAAGGGTGCCTGTTTTGGCGCTAGGCAGCTATTCTTTGCGTCAGTGCTAGGGAAAACACAGGAGTGCACTGTATTGTTGCCAATACGGTGCATCCCTGCGTTTTGGAAATGTCAGAGTGCGGCACTGCCAATTTTGGCACAGTTCCGCGCTCCAACATTTTCTTGAACGTATGCCCTGCTGTATTCTGACTCCTACCTTTTGGATGACAGGTGTCTGTACTTTATTCCTGAAAACAATTGGAATCTCAACTCACACTCATGTCTGAGATAATAGGTGTGCATGGTAGAATATGGAGAGAAGCTCATCTATCTGTTCACAGCGGTCGTCATGTTGATGAGTGTACATAGTAGGGTTTAGAGAGAGACTGACGTATCCTTTAAAAACTTTATGAGGGATAATGGGTGTTAATACTACAGTGTGGGGGGACTACCTCTTTTCCACAACCTCTCTCTTGGATGGGAATGAGTACTAGAGTGTGTACAGGGACTGATATCGCTAGTGAGACCTCTGTCTTACATGATAAGCTAGCGTACTAGGGTATAGAAAAGAAAGACTTGTCCGCTAACACTTCTGTGTGCCATAAGAGCTGTGCATAGTATGGTATGGAGACACACTGCTGGGCAGTGAGATGTTTATAATGACATTTTTCTGTTTCATTACAGCTCTGTGTGGTGGACTGTAATGAAAGAATGGCCTCACTGCTGAGACCTGTGTGTTTAACAGTGAATGTACGTAGTAGGATGTATTAAAGATTTTATCCTTCTATTTAAACGATTGTTTTTGAAAAACCCTGCGTGTAGTAGTTTGTGTAGAGGATCTTACCTATCTCCTAAAATGTCTCTTTTCTGTCATAAGGGTATGTAGTAGAATCTGTACAAGTACTGGTCTCTAACCTTAGACATTGTATGAGAGTTATGGGTATATGTAGTACGATATGGCAGCAAACTTTTCTCTTCAGGCTGTATGCAACAGATAGAACAGATTTTGATATTAGTGTATAGGGACAGACTACCCTCTCTAGTGACACGCATACACACTAAAATAATATACACACCTATGATGCAAGAGACAATTGTTTCTCAAGAGGCGGGTGTTTCTGGATTCAATACTACTAAAAGTTGTGACACTGGGCAGAACATACAGTGCAGACACCAGTGTGTCCCCACTTCCTGCACTGCAAGTTGTGCCCAGAGTCACAAATGTTTTTAGTATGGAATCCAAAAACACTCACCCCTTGTTAAATAATTGTCTATTGCAACATATTTGAATGAATGAATGAAATTTGGAATTATAGAGCGCAACTAAAGCCATAGGCATCAAGGCGCTGAGAGATGGTACAACTGTTTGATCAGAGGAGGGCAAGGGGCAGGTTACAGGTATGCTTCTTGAAAGAGCCAGGTCTTGAGTGCTTTGCGGAAGAGGGCATGGGACGCAAGACCCCTAAGGTCATCAGGGAGCGTGTTCCAAAGTCTGGGTGCGTGGAAGCGGAAGGCCCTTACGCCCCATCTGGCCTTGGATACTCGGGGGACAACCAACAGATTTTTGATGGAGGAGCGAAGAGGTCTACCGGGGATATAGTGGGACACAAGTAAACGAATGTCTTTGGGCCCAGTCCCATTCAGGGCTTGGTGCGTAAGGCAGAGAGCCTTAAAGTTTATCCTCGCCTGCATGGGGAGCCAATGCAGGTTCTTCCTGATGGCCGAGCCTGATGAGTATTTCGGGGCATCCACGACAAACCGGGCTGCTGCATTTTGCACAATCTGAAGGCGTTGGACCAAGCTGTTGTTAATGCCTAGATATAGTGCATTGCAGTAGTCTAGCCTGGAGGCTATAAGAGCCACCGTGGCCTGTTTGCGTGCTTCTAGGGAGAGATAATGGGTGATTTTTCTTAAAATCCTTAGGGCACCACAGCAGGTGAAAACTGTCCTGCTAATTTGTCTATCAAGAGAAAGAGTGGTGTCCAGAATAACACCCAGGTTGCGGGCAGAGGAGGATGGCGTAGGGCAAGTGCCAAGGGCAGAGGGCCACCAGTCCATCGACCAGGTCTCGTATTTGCCTCCAAAAATAAGGACCTCAGTTTTCTCCCCATTCAACTTAAGGAAGTTCTTAACCATCCAGCCGGCGACCGCCTCCATACAGTTTTTAAAGTTTAGAGCTGTTATGTTCACAGATTGTGATACGGAGACCATGATCTGTGTGTCGTCGGCGTAGGAGAGAACTTCTAGCCCAAAAGATCTTACAAGCCTGGCGAGTGGGGCCACGTAGACGTTAAAAAGCGTCGGGCTCAATATTTGTGTAAAGTAATGGATGATGTGGAATTGACCTCTGTGTGCAGACTATGTCTCTGAGCTCGCCTTTATGTATTACACTATAAGTAGATAGTTACCTGTCCACTGAGGCGACTGTCTTTAATAATAATGAATTCTACTAGAGTGTGCAAAGAGTGCCCTCTGTGCACTGACACTTTTCTTTTTAATACCTAGTGTATGCAAGACATTGTGTACAGAAAATTACCTATCTGGTCTCTAACTACAATATCTTCTGTGAGTTATGCATCTATGTAGTAGGGTATAAAAACATAAAAACGTAGTTACCTTTCTCTTTAGACCTCTCACAAGAGCAATACCCTTTGATATTAGGATTTACAGAGACTATAGTCTCTCAAGTAACACAGATACTCACAAAAATCAAATGTCTGTAATAGGCTGGGGTTGGAAAATAGCTTGCCTAGTGAGAGATCTCACTACTGTAATAAAAGTAGTACCATATGCTACACACTAATCTCTTGAGGGAGATTCCTGCTCAGAATATATATATATATATATATATATAAATATATATATATTACCTACTGGCGGTCGCCAGTAGGTAGTTATAGTTAGGATTTTTTTCAATGTTAAATCTCAAAATTCTATTTGGAATAACTTTGGAGCCGGTTGACGAATCTGCCTGAAATTTTCCTGAAAATGGCCTCGTCGAGCTCCGGTCCTTCCCAGAAAGTTTGGGGGGGATTCGTCAAGCGGGGGCCGAGATAAAAGGGGGGTCCCAAAACGCGTTTTCTCCATGTTAATTTCCATAGGGCGGTCGATTTCACTTTTAGCCCGAACGGATGAATGGATTTCCACCAAACTTGGCAAAATTGTAGGGACTGGTAGCCCGATGTGCCTTTGCTATGTCTCAAGATATGTGCTCCAGTAGAATTTGAGTAATTTAAGTTTAAAAAAATATATATATCTGTAAGCGCGCCCCGGTGCGCGCACCGGCGAGCGCTCTGGTCGCGCCACGTGAGGTGCGCACGGAAAGCTGATTGGCTGTCGGGTGTCTGAAAACATTCGAAACAGACCGGAGCGGCCGCCATCTTGTGTCTCGGTAAAATCGAGACACAAGAGGTGTCAAAAACAAAGGGGGGAATTGACCATAAGGGGGCAGGGTAGACCCCCCCTGATCCCCTAGGTTTAATGTGGGGGCCATAAAAGGGCCCCGCGGGGTAAAAAAAAAAAATATTTTTTTGATTATCGCGGGGGGCGCGCCTGGTACGCGCACCGGGGAGCGCACCGGGGAGCACACCAGGGAGAAAAGAGAATGGCAGAGTTTTAAAATTTAAGTCATTTTATATAAATGGGAGGTAGTTCTGAAAAGAACTGTTTTTTTATTCTTTTTGTTGTTTTATATTTTTTTTCGGAGTTTTTAAACTTTTTTTGCTTTTTTTGGTTTTTCTGAACATTTTTTGTTTTTTTTGTATTTTTTAAGGAGAGAAACAAAAACCAAGCATTTCAAAAGGGCTCAACAGGAGAAAAAAAAAGGGCAACAAATTAATATTTCCTTTGGCACTTGTGGTTTTCCCAAGCACGATTAATAAGAGTGATGCATTGCTCACCATAGCAAATCGTTTGACCACAAAATTTACAAACCATTTTAAAATTTGAAAAGTTGGTTTGTATGATGGAGCATGTCTCCCTAACTTCCGGTCCTGATGGGGTGGGAACAGTAGTTTTGGAGGTGCTGGCAGAAGATTGTACAGGGTTTTTGGCCAGTTCCCTGACCTCTGCCCTAGAATAGTTGTTGGGATGTTTTCTAACCATATGCCGAATCATTGTGTAGTTGCCGAAGGAGTACTTCTTGTTGGGATTCCCCCTTGACATCTCCTGATGACAGATAAGGCAGGTTGCTTTAGGTGCATTCACTTTTTTTTGTCACTCGGGATAGAAAAAAATTGCCAAATGATGTGCTCTTTTGGTTTGTATGTTATGTTGTCCTCTGGGACGAATCTACTGTCCTCTTCGTCCTCATCCTCCTCCTGTTCTGGATCTCCACCACTGTGAAGTTGAGGAGGTCCTTGTGGTGGTGGTGGTGGTGGTGGTGGTGGTCCAGAAGATCCAGCAGCTGCAGCTAATGTAGCCATTTTCTATAGATAAAAGTAAAGGTCTTCCTCTCTCAAAGCAAAAAGGTAGAATAAGGAAAAAAGGTGGGGGCTTTCCTCATTTGGAAAAAAAAATATCCTGAACCAATGAGAAGTGTTAATTTTAGGTCACATGACCAGGGGTTTTATCATTATGAAACCAAAACTGTTATGAACCAATCAAAAGTGTTATTTTTAGGGCACATGACCCGACGCGCTTACGCTACGCGCCCCGGGTCGCGTAGCGTAAGCGCGTCGGTGCGCTTACGTCGTGCGTTTCACGCATACGCGGCTACGCGATACGTCACGATCATGTTTTCGTTCGCGATATTGGCGCTTACGGGACGCTCCCCGGTGCGCGCCCCGGGGCGCTTCATATAATTGCGCTTTCCGGGGCGCTCCCCGGGGCGCGCTCCGGGAGCGCTCCCCCCCCCCAAAAAAAAAAAAAATCAATAAATAAAAAAAAATGGGAAAAATTGTATGGACTGGAAGCCCTATTCTTAAGTTGTTTTTACGAAAATTAACTTTGAAAAAATATATATTGGGATACATTGGGCTATATATATGTTAGTGCCCAAACATAGCCCAATGTAGTCAAATATAGCCCAATGTAGCCAAAAGATGGCCACCAGAGACAAAAAAAAATTACCCAAATATCAGCCAGATGTAGCACAACTGTAGCCCAATGACAGAATGTACCAGCATTAAAAAAAACTATGAAATTCACTGAAAAAACCATAGGTTTCACACCAGTTATAGTTAGGAATTAGCATTTAAAAAACCTATTAAATTCACTGAAAAAACCAGAGGTTTCACACCAGTTATAGTTAGCTGGAAATTTTACTGACATAAAACCAATGAAATTCCCACGTTATAGTTATTCGGACTCACTATAACTTGCACGTGCAATGCACTGCTGATGACATCACATATTACATCACTCATGACATGGCATTACTGAATTGGTTGTTGTAACTGGTATGGGTATATGCACTTTTTTGAAAATGTTAGTTTCTATTTTTGAATATGTGTTTCAAAGGTTGCTTTACAGTGAGAGGAGGTCTGTCACTGTGTCACAAGGATGGTGTCATCAGCAGTGCATTGCACGCGCAAGTTATAGTGAGTCCGAATAACTATAACGTGGGAATTTCATTGGTTTTATGTCAGTAAAATTTCCAGCTAACTATAACTGGTGTGAAACCTCTGGTTTTTTCAGTGAATATATATATATATATATATATATATATATATATATATATATATATATATATATATATATATATATATATATTACCTACTGGCGGTCGCCAGTAGGTATATATAGTTAGGATTTTTTCTCTATGGAACTTTTGAAAATTCTATGTCTAATAACTTTGGCGTTTGTGGACGGAATCGGCTGAAATTTTCAGGAAAATGGCACAGTTTGTTTCTGATCAGCCCCTGAAAATTTGGGGGGGTTTCGTCAAGGAGGGGCCGAGAAAAAAGGGGGGTCCCAAAACGCTTTTTTCCCATTCATTTTTCCATAGGGCGTTTGGCCTCACTTTTAGCTCGAACGGCTGAATGGATTTACACGAAACTTGGCAAAATTGTAGGGACTGTTAGCCCGATGTGCCTTTGCTGGGTCTCAATATATGTGCTCCAGTGGATTTTGAGAAATTAACGTTTAAAAAAACAGATATATCTGTGACAGCGTCCCGGATAACGCTCCAGTTCGCGAACTTTTCGCGTAACGGAACTTTGCGTAGCAAAGCTGATTGGCTCTCCGGTGTCTGTCAACATTCTAAACAGTCCGGAGCGGCCGCCATCTTGTCTCTCGGTAGGATCGAGAGACAAGAGGAGGAGAAAAACGAAGGGGGAATTTAATGAAAGGGGGCAAGGTAGACCCTTCTTGACCCCCTAGGAATGATGTTGGGGTTATTAAAGGGTCCCGTGGGGCAAATAAAAAAATATTGATTTTTTTGCGGTAGAAGCGCTTTCCGGTTCGCGAACCGGGACGTGAAACGGGAATTCGCCATTTTGTGTTTCGATTTAATTAAATTCCAAGATGGAGGAAAAACAATGTGAGAAATGGGTATAAGGGGGTACGGGAGACTTATCTTGACCCCCTATGTTTTCAGAGGGTGGCTGAGGAGGCTCATATATGTTGATACTTGTCTTCCAGCGGCTGCGCGTGAGCGTTTTTTTTTTTTTTGCTGCGTGACGTCTGTTAACGTTCGATTCGAAGGAAATCAGGAAGTGTTGACCGCCATTTTGACACTGCGAGTAAATATATTGTTAAAAATAATTGTTATAAATTAATCCGTATTGATAAACATTGTCTGCGCCATCTTGCTTTTTTTCCAATGCCACACTTTTGTCGTGCACGGCAGCCATTTTAGATGCCTTGACCAGACCCACTCTCTGCACGCCGCCGATCGTGACGTCTGTTAACGTTCGATTCGAAGGAAATCAGGAAGTGTTGACCGCCATTTTGACACTGCGAGTAAATATATTTTTAAAAATAATTGTTAAAAATTAATTCGTATTGATAAACATTGTCTGCGCCATCTTGCTTTTTTTCCAATGCCACACTTTTGTCGTGCACGGCAGCCATTTTAGATGCCTTGACCAGACCTACTCTCTGCACGCCGCCGATCCTCAGCATGGCTCACCACCCTCGCAAGCATCTCCCCCACGCACTGGTCACCCCCGCTCTCTGTCTTATGCATGGGCCATAAACCTCCCCCCATCTGCGCTGCTCTTCCCTGAGAATCACACCCTGTGCCCGCCCGACACCACCCTTTCACCCTATTCACTACCGCACCCTCTGACATTCCTCTTCCTTTGTGTCTGATTGTCCAGACCGGTCCCAGGCTATCACGTAGCCCTGCGGATGTAGTTTATGGCCTCAACCGTAAAGAATCACCCCTCTTCAAAGGAGTTACAGACAGTAGATCAAGGCCCCCACCCGATGAGATCCGTCACACCACACGCGTTCCTACTATCAGATAATCATCCTGTATTGTGATTGGGGAGGGGATTCTCACTGTGAGGGTGTGTGGGACCGAGCCTGAAGCGGAAGATTCCAGGGATGCCTCTTTGTACATCAAAGTTTTTACAATTATGTGTCACATTAAAAATATATAGCACTCCAACAAAGTAGTAGGATTATAAAACTTTAATAACTTATAAATATATAGAACGCAACAAAAACAGTAAACACATTTAAAAAAAAATTTAAAACAGAAGCAACAATGGTTAGTAGCTGTCTTTTGTGCGAATAGTCCCAAGGCAGCACAACATGCTGAGTTCAGGACGGCACCCAGGTGATGTCACCTGGGTGCCGCACTGGTTTTGGTATCCTACAATGCTGCTCCAAAAAACGGCGTGGGGCGCCCCGGGTGGGGGGGGGGGGTAGAGGCGGCGTGAACGGGCCTCCCCAGGTGGAGGCTCGTCTGTTGTAGTGGGGCGCCCCTTTAGCGTTTCACTTGCCATTCAGCGGTTTTCCGCCCGTTTTTGCTGCACTGTGCCTCGTCAGTAGCGGTCTGTTGTGCGAATAGTCCCAAGGCAGCAGAACGCGCTGAGATGTGGAGGTGATGTCCAGTAAGTTGTCGCACTGGTTTTGGTATCCTACAATGCTGCTCCGAAAAACGGCGTGGGGCGCCCCAGGAAGGGGGGGGGGAGGCGGCGTGAACGGGCCTCCCCAGGTGGAGGCTCGTCTGCTGTAGTGGGGCGCCCCTTTACCGTTTCAGTTGCCATTCTGCCCGCTTTTGCTACACTGTGCCTCATCCGCCATTCAGCTGTTTATCGCTCGCTCTTGCAGGTACAGCGTCTCGCTCACCTTGTAGTTGAGTTGCGCCTACTCTTGCGGTGCAGCGATAGGCGGCTGCCACAGAACTCTTAAAATGGCGGCCGGCTCTTCGGATTTGGGCCTGGTCCACTAAAATGGCAATGGCACACCTTGGAACTCGGACGCTTGTCTGCTAGGGCTTGGGCTCCATTCTCGAAAGCGTCCCCTCAGCCTTGAAGATTCTACAAAAGTCTTGGGGGCCCCCGACTCCCGCAGGCTTCCGGTGGGGAGCGGCTGCCATGATTGCTTGCGGAATGGCCACGAGGGAGCTACGAGATGGTGGTGCTCTCATGCTGACGCCAGCTTCAGTCTGAAACATCCAGAAACACTGTAGACTATCAATTCGATGAGTTCCGGTGGAGCCCCAACGTGACCCGGTAGGGAAGAACTTGCCCTCCCCTTTTTTGAGTGATGGTTCTTGTTGCCTGTCCCCTCTGTTGTCATCTAACGGAACCTTTTTAGATTGCCGATGTGAGAAAAAAAAAGGTGGGTCTTTCATCGTTTGGGAAAAAAATCTTTTAATCCAATGGAAAGTGTTATTTTTAGGTCATATGATCAAGCCTTCCATCATTAGGAAACCAAAAGTAAAATGAACCTATGAAAAGTTTTATAAACAAGTCACATGACCTGTTATGCGGCTTTGGGCTATAAAAAGCGTACAAAATCCGTTGGCCCATGAGGCGGCGTCAGTAGCGGACCGATGTGCGAATAGGCCGAAGGCAGCACAACGCGCCGAGATCCGGATGGCACCGAGTTGGTGTCCAGCAAGTTGCACTGGTGTGTGATCATCCTACAATGCTGTGCCGAAAGACGGCGTGGGGTGCCCGGGGGGAGGCGGCGCGAACGGCCCTCTTCCGCCTCCCTAGGTGGAGGCACCTCATCTGCAGTGCGGCGCCCCTTAGTGTTTCACACGCCGTCCAGCCGAGTTGCGCCCCCACTTGCTGCTACAGTAGGCCGAAGGCAGCACAACGCGCCGAGATCCGGATGGCACCGAGGTGGTGACCAGCAAGTTGCCGCAGTGGTGTGGCCATCCTACAATGCTGCGCCGAAAGACGGCGTGTCCAGCTGAGTTGCGGTCACTCTTGCGGTACAGTACGCCGAAGGCAGCATAACGCGCCGAGATCCGGATGGCACCGAGGTGGTGTCCAGCAAGTTGCCGCACTGGTGTGGCCATCCTACAATGCTGCGCCGAAAGACGGCGTGTCCAGCTGAGTTTCTCCCGCTCTTGCGGTACAGTGACTCGAACGCGCCGAGATCTGGATGGCACCGAGGTGGTGTCCAGCAAGTTGCCGCACTGGTGTGGCGATCCTACAATGCTGCGCCGAAAGACGGCGTGTCCAGCTGAGTTGCGGTCACTCTTGCGGTACAGTACGCCGAAGGCAGCAGAACGCGCCGAGATCCGGATGGCACCGAGGTGGTGTCCAGCAAGTTGCCGCACTGGTGTGGCCATCCTACAATGCTGCGCCGAAAGACGGCGTGTCCAGCTGAGTTTCTCCCGATCTTACGGTACAGTGACTCGAACGTGCCGAGATCTGGATGGCACCAAGGTGGTGTACAGCAAGTTGCCGCACTGGTGTGGCCATCCTACAATGCTGCGCCGAAAGACGGCGTGGGGTGCCCGGGGGGGGGGGGGGGAGAGGCGGCGTAAACGGACCTCTTCTACCTCTCCAGGTGAATGCATCTCATCTGCAGTTTGATTTGGTGGATAATCCCCGACCTGCCAGTACATCCACCATTGAAGTGGCAGTGACAGAATCAGAGGCAAGGGAAACGGTTCTAAATCTTCAGAAGAACTTTGGACAAATGAAAATGGCATGTTTAACTTGCGGCAAATTAATTTCATGTGGAGAGAGGAGTGTTATTCTAATCAATAGAGCTTATGAACATCATCATAGTCGCTGGTTGGTGGAGACATTTTGACTATATCCTGGACCTGTCCGGCCTTGCCCAAAATGGCGCCGGTATAAATGGGACTCGTAACTCCTTGTTGTGTACTGGTTGCCCAACCTTGATATCACGAGATACGTATGCAGTTTTGAAGCACATGGCGGGCGGGAACGAGTACTGATTGAACATTTGGACATCCCTATTGATATTAAGTTCTGATGTGTTATTGATTACTGTACTATTGAAAGTTCGATTTAACGTCACCCATGGTACTTGCCCGCAAATGTATATCTAGATAATTTTATTGTAACTGGCCCTGTCGTACTTTAATTATAAAATGTACGTCCACCGATTCCGCAAATGTTAGACACCTTAGTTCTTGCAACCTAATGGGTTGCCCGTTACGTTGTTCTACAGTGTAAATGTCCCCTCATCATATACGATTCCAGTTTGCTCCGTGGCCGGCCCACGTGGTTATAGGCCCGTATTTGTATACTGACATTTTCACAATAAAGGTTTTTAAAACAAAACATGGTAGTAGTACTTTCATTGGAAAAGTTTTGAATAATAGCCACTGTTTTCGAATCAGTAAAAGGCAAGTGAAATAAAGCAGTCCAATTACATGACGGTTAAAAGGTATAATACGCAGGAACGCAGTAAAGATAAATGGTCAAGGGCTGTTGTGTTTTCTACTCCTGCAACATAAAGTGATCGATAAGAATCTGATATTCAGGCCTATCGGCGACTAAGACAGCAGGCCGAGCCTCTTTTGCTCAACGGCTCCCTCATGGGACGAAGAAACGCCCTTTTTCTCGAAATAGGAATATTTTACTTGCAGGACAGTTGTAAATTTCCCGGGAAAATATATTCGCCTGGAACATTATAACATATATGTTTAAGAAAAAAAAATGTTCGAAAGCAATGAAAAGCGTTATTATGACCAAGCCTTTCATCATTAGAATAACAAAAGTAAAATGAACCAATGAAAAGTTTTATTAACAAGTCACATGACCTGTTATGCTTATGTTACGCGCTGCGCGCCGCGCTCTGGATCGCTTCCGGGAAGCTGCATCTTGCGCACCGGAGTACTTCCGGGTGCGCTAACGCGGCGCGTCATATGACGCATTACGCGACAACGCAGGTCCAGAATATAGTCAAAATGTCTCCACAAACCAGCGGTCGGAACACAACCCCTTTCAGTAGTCCAAAAAGTTCTGTTAAATGACAACAGAAGGGACAGGCTACAAGAACCTTCAGTCAAAGAGGGGAGGGCAAGTTCTTCTCTACCTGTTCACGTTGGGGCTCCACCGGAACTTATAGAATTTGGGCGGGGTGGGTGGCGGAGCCGAGCTGTCTTGCAGTCATCATGGCGTCGAGCTCAGTTCATCTCACTAGTTTCGTATTTCTCATGAGGGGTTGTTCCTAACGTTTCTATTTTAGCGAGGTCAAAAAGAGATCCCATTAGTGGCCTACTGATTTTGCTCGATTCCTTTTGTTTTTTAAAACGATTTTTCACTATCTGCAAAGACTAAACAGAGTATTGCGACTCTGTGCTTGTTTGTTATTAGAGAATGAAGCAAAGAGATCCAATTCTAAAAACAGTAAATGCTTGGATAACAATCAATCAAATGGAGAGAGAAGCAGGCACAACGGATTACAACGGGGGCAAAGGCCTGCGTTACCTACCCTTCACTATCTGCAAAGAGAGAATACTCCTAAAAGAAAAAAAGGGGGGGTGGGCAGCGTTCAAAGCACATCAGCGTGCATAGACACGAAAATGTTTTTATCTACAACGTACTTGACATTTTAAAGCTTTTCATATTTGCTATTAAAAAACCATTGAAATTCACTGAAAAAACCATAGGTTATAGACCATATATAGGGGCTCATTAGGATGGCGGATGGAAGTGCCTCCGCAGACCCAGAGCATGCGGAACATGCCTATTTTCCGTGCGCCCGTCGCGGACACTCCGTCCGCCAAATCAGGATACGAAATACGTGCCAAAATCCGTCCGCGGCGGTAGAACACGGTCCGCCGCACCACCACACCCAACCACGCGGCGGACGTAACCTATCCAGAGACTCCGCCGTACGGACTGACGTCTAGGACCGTCCTCCAAATCAAGATGGCGGAAAATACACATAAAAGCGCTGCGGAAAAACAACCTGCCTGAACACTGCGGATGCCCCACAGCGACCATACCCACCACGAGCCGCTCGCCGACATGGACCCTGCACTACACGCTTACCCGATACTCTTCGCGATCCACTACGTCCTAGTCTTGGCCCACCATCGAGGACGACGCAGGTAGGCTACAAACCATTCGCTGTCTGGAGAGGAGTACCTGCAAGGGCCGTGACGTAGGGAGGGGGGAGTGACATGTCCCGGAATCGACATATTCTTGTGTACGGCAACGCCTCCAAGGGTCGTGACCCAGGTAGGGGGGAGTGACATGTATCTGAACCCACCGCCCTCAAGAAAATACAAATCCACACCAGCATCACACACGCAAGAATGACTCCGACAACCCACGACACATGAATCACAATTTTATTTACGCAGAATCGGAGTAACATCACAGTCTAGGATCGAGCATGGGCAGTGTGGACACCAGAGCATTTACATCAGAGGCAGTACATCAGTATGAGAATAGCAACAGGGCAGTGTGGACACCAGAGCAGGCACATCACACGCAGTACATCAGAGGGCATACATCAGTATGAGAATAGCAACAGGGCAGTTGGACACGAGAGCAGGTACATCAGAGGCAGTACATGAGAGGGGCTAAGTGCACCAACAGTCCATGGCAAGGCACAGGTCCATCAGAAGCAGCACATGAGAGGGGCTAAGTGCACCAACAGTCCATTGCACTGAAAAGGTCCATCAGAGGCAGCACATGAGAGGGCACAATGCAGTATCAGAACAGCAACAGGGCATAGTGGACACCAGAGCAGGTACATCAGAGGCAGTACATGAGAGGGGCTAAGTGCACCAACAGTCCATGGCAAGGCACAGGTCCATCAGAAGCAGCACATGAGAGGGGCTAAGTGCACCAACAGTCCATTGCACTGAAAAGGTCCATCAGAGGCAGCACATGAGAGGGCACAATGCAGTATCAGAACAGCAACAGGGCATAGTGGACACCAGAGCAGGTAGATCAGAGGCAGTACATGAGAGGGGCTAAGTGCACCAACAGTCCATGGCAAGGCACAGGTCCATCAGAAGCAGCACAATGGAGGACTAAGTGCACCAACAGTCCATGGCAAGGCACAGGTCCATCAGAAGCAGCACATGAGAGGGGCTAAGTGCACCAACAGTCCATTGCACTGAAAAGGTCCATCAGAGGCAGCACATGAGAGGGCACAATGCAGTATCAGAACAGCAACAGGGCATAGTGGACACCAGAGCAGGTACATCAGAGGCAGTACCTGCATCCGTCCCTGACGGGCCCTGATGGGAGTGGAGGTAAGTGGTGACTCCACTGCGGAGACATCTGTATTCCGTTTCCCAGAAGACAACTGCCTCAGTGCAACAATGGGTGATGTATGCCTGTTGTCTGCGGACTTTCCCTGTTCCCTGGATGGTGCCCTGTTCCAGGCAGCAGACTTGTCGTGTGTGGTGTACATATCCCCAGGACACACCTTCTCCCCGTGTGTGTCCCTGCCCCTGGGAGTGTCTGTGCTCTTCTTAGGTGCGTTTGTCTTGTGACTGTCCTTGTCCCTGCCCTTGGGAGTGGCTCCTTCCTTCCTAGTTTCCCTGCCCTTGGGAGTGGCTCCTTCCTTCCTGGTTTCCCTGCCCTTGGGAGTGGCTCCTTCCTTCCGAGTCTCCCTGCCCTTGGGAGTGGCTCCTTCCTTCCTAGTTTCCCTGCCCTTGGGAGTGGCTCCTTCCTTCCTAGTCTCCCTGGCACTGGGAGTATGCGAGCCCTCAAGAGATTTATTCGTCTTCTCAATGTCCTCATACAAGGTAGTGTCAATGGAAGTGGGAGTGAGTCTTGGCTTGGTAGTACCTTGTGTATGGGATGGCTGTGCAGCATGTGTAGCCATTACACCCAACCCCTCTTTTGCTTCACGTGTGTGTACTCCACTATATCTGACATTGTCCTTGTGAACAGATTTACCTGACCTAGTGGATGGGGTCTGAGGCCTCCGTGCCTTGACGTGCTGGCTGACGCTGCTTCTAGTGCAATAACCTGTATTAGAGTCCTGGTCAGAAAATTCACTCCCCCCTGACACATCCAGAGTTGTAGATGGTGGAACAGAAGTACTACCCAGTCCATGCGACTGTACAATGGCAGACGACACACTGTTAGCCAATGACTGCAGTGTCCTGTGTACACCAGCCAGATCACCATGCATACCTTCCATGAATGCCACCACCTGCCCCAACTTCCTATCGTGGTCTTGGAAAGCATTTATCATATTGGTCTGCCCCACACACAGCTGTCGCAGCAGATCAACAGCCTCTGCACAAAGTGCATTTTGGCTCACCGAGGCTGGGGCAGCGGTGCCGACACCGAACGCCACTCTGCTCCCCCTACTCCTGCGTGCACGAACAGTACATGGTGCAGTTGGCGGCAGGGTGGGCCCTGTGAGCTGTATCCCGACCGAAGGTGTTGATTGCCCACTCCCAGTCTGTGACAACAGTGCTGACTCACCAACACTGTCGGAAGATGATGACGATGTTGTCTCCACATGCGAGTCCTCCGGGACGGTCCTGTCCCCCTCTCCGGCGCTGGCCCCTTCGGTGTCAGTCTGCGTGTGCGCGACGTCTGATCCGGATGCATTGCCTTCTATCATCTCCGCCGTCTGTGGCTGAGTGCCCTCTGCCAAAGCTGAAATGCACAGGAAATTGGTGTAGGTCATGGGCACACTCACGTACAGTACTGCTACGGAATCCCTAAAGCCAATGATGACAATGTCCATCGATCCCCCAACCTGCACACGGCCCACCCCAACCAGTCATCCTCACAGGAATTAAGTGGTGTTGGCCGTAATACATGTACAGCATGCACACTGGGCATGAGGAACTACATCTGCACACAAGTGTTGCCAAGGGGTGACGGAGCACTACAGCATGTGCATGAAAACTGAACCGCTTAGCGGGTGGCGTCTCAACATGCCGCATCGGGAAGTGAAATTTTACTGCGGCAATGTCACCAACATGCCATTGGAACGAGCCTCACGATCGACGGAAGTCCCTAATGTGTGTGGGCAACTATACATGCATTGCACTCACAAGCAACATACACTGACAGTATGCTTACCGCCACAATGCTGTTCATCCGCACGCAACCGCTCGGAAAGGTCAGGATGCGTCACAGCTATGATACGGTGCATGAGAGGGGTCATTGAGCGTCGGGCCAGACGTGCCGTCCTTGGAATCATCCCTAGTGTCACTTCCGCTACATTCTTGCTCAGTCTGGAAATGTCGTCCCAGCGTTTGTGGCAGTGTGTATGTCGTCTATTGGACACCCCCGCTGCTCGTACTTCACGTGCAATGCTCCTCCACACGTCCTTGCGAAGGTGCAGCTTGACCTACCATGATGGGAGACAAAAGGGTGGAAGTCAGTGGACAGTTGGCCAGTCACACAGATAGGAGCAAAACATTTCTCTCTGCAGCCATGCACATTTCGAATCTTTTGTTGGTCACACATCACACCGCCAAGTTTCCAGAGCCCAGGTGTCATATGACACCTCATGCACAACAACTTATCCCCCACTGCACTTACCACCTGTCCGGGTGCGCCGTACAGGCGTCCGTAGTTGCGGAGCACAGCGTCCACGAGGACATCAAGCTCCGCGGCGGTGAAGGGACGAGACCCGATCTCTTTGAGTCTCGACATGCCAAGGTCACGGAGTATGGCACTAGAGCGGCAGTCGGTGGTCAGCTCCGCAGCAGCAGGTGGAGGTGATGGTCACAGGCAGCAGTCGGTGGTCAGCTCCGCAGCAGCAGGTGGAGGTGATGGTCACAGGCAGCAGTCGGTGGTCAGCTCCGTAGCAGCAGGTGGAGGTGATGGTCACAGGCAGCAGTCGGTGGTCAGCTCCGCAGCAGCAGGTGGAGGTGATGGTCACAGGCAGCAGTCGGTGGTCATCGTAGAAGGTATGCTTTGGCACATCACACATATATAGGGCCCTGTGGCCATGTCAGTGGCATACGGCGCCAGCCATTGGTCAGCCGTGGAAGCGTGTTTGGAATTGGGCCAATGATTGGCCCTGGTGTTGCGGTGAACAGCATACGGTACTTGCTATTGGGCAACCGTGGCCCATGCCCACACCTCCCATTGGCTGCACGTGCACAGACCGTCACGCTCACACACCGGCAAGTGCATGTGCTAGACACCGGGACGGATGCATCATTTGCAACAAAGTTGTAATAGTGGCGCCACCATGGCGGGGCACGTATTCGGCGGGGGAGGTGGAGGCCAAAACATCCATAAGCTGATGTCAATGCACATGGCAGTTCATGACCCCCCTTACAGTGACATTGCATCAGCCAGCCTACACCGGCCGGCCCGGCCCTGCCCACGACTGCCGTGCCAGGCCCTGCCCATGACCGCCGTGTTGGCCATGCCAACTACCGCCGTTTCAGGCCCCCTTCACTACCGCCGTGCCAGGCCCAGCCCATGACCGCCGTGTCGGCCATGCCAACTACCGCCGTTTCAGGCCCCCTCCACTACCGCCGTGCCAGGCCCAGCCCATGACCGCCGTGTCGGCCATGCCAACTACCGCCGTTTCAGGCCCCCTCCACTACCGTCGTGCCCTGGCGGGCCTGGCACGGCGGTCATGGGCTGGGCCTGGCACGGCGGTAGTGGAGGGGGCCTGAAACGGCGGTAGTGGAGGGGGCCTGAAACGGCGGTAGTTGGCATGGCCGGCACGGCGGTCATGGGCTGGGCCTGGCACGGCGGTAGTGGAGGGGGCCTGAAACGGCGGTAGTGGAGGGGGCCTGAAACGGCGGTAGTTGGCATGGCCGGCACGGCGGTCATGGGCTGGGCCTGGCATGGCGGTAGTGGAGGGGCCTGAAACGGCGGTAGTGGAGGGGGCCTGAAAAGGCGGTATTTGGCATGGCCGGCACGGCGGTCATGGGCAGGGCTGGGCCGGCCGGTGTAGGCTGGCTGATGCAACATCACTGTAAGGGGGGTCATGAACTGCCATGTGCATGGACATCAGCTAATGGATATGTTGGCCTGCACCTCCCCCGCCGAATACGTGCCCCGCCATGGTGGCGCCACTGTTGGAAATTTGTTGCAAATGATGCATCCGTCCCGGTGTCTAGCACATGCACTTGCCGGTGTGTGAGCGTGACGGTCTGTGCACATGCAGTCAATGGGAATGTTGAACGCGGGCCGCGTATGGCCAGACGTAAACAGTGGAAGCAGTGCACCGCCATGGCGGGGTCAATGATTGCATGTCAGCTGACGATGCACCTTGTTTCATTGTCTGCAGCTGCATGATGACGGTTGTGTGCGTGATTGCGTGACTCCACACTTCATGCTCTATCCCATGTGTGTCCATACCATGGCCATCGGTGTGCCACAAATGTCCATCACATGTGCATGTCGACATCGGTCATTTCCATACACAAGTTTATCGTACCTCACATCTACACAGTAGATCCCGGATGTATTGCCACATTGTGATTCAGTTGTCTGTGACTGGTATATGTGTGATATTGACTATGGTGGGGGTTCACTTGTGTTCAGTGCATGCGTGTTGCCTATTGGGTCACCATGCATGTGATGTCTGTTTGGTCACCATTATTTGTGTTGCCATTGGTGCATCAAGAAATGGTGTGTGTATATTTTCGTTTGTGTGCATGCACTTGCATGTGTGTATGTCATGTTGCGCCTACACATTTGGGTCATGTCACATGTCTTGTTGGCAGTAATGTTGAGGTGAGACAAAGTGCATTGCATATGTTGCAACACATCATGTAGCTAGTGGGTGCACATTGTTGCTACGTCAATCCATGTTGTTGTGGCAATCAGAGATGTCACACATATGCTAATTGAACACTGCCTATTACATGTTGGATAGAGTGCGATGACATGTGAGTGAGTTGCACAGACATGCGTTGTATGTGAATTGACTTCCATTCCATTTTCTCCCACACAGGAGGGCTCAAAATGTCCATCACCCATACACTGTGCTTGAGGATATGGTGGACGAGGAGGTGATCAGGAAATTCAGGCTTGATCGACGTCGATTGCTGGAGCTTGTGAACCAATTGTCTCCTCACCTGCAGCCGCGAAGAACCTATCCAGGCTCCATTTCACCCACCCAAAAGGTGATGGCGGCACTCCATTTTTTTGCAACAGGCACATTTCAGTACACTGTTGGACATGCCGGGGGAATGTCACAGGCCATGTTCAGCACGGTACTTCGGGATGTACTGACAGCCATGATGCTGTACAAGAATGACTACATACATTTTCCACAGGCGGCAGAGTTGGCAGCGGTCAAAGCAGACTTCTATGCACGGGGTCGCATACCACACGTTGTGGGTTCCATTGATGGCACGCATATTGCGATCATTCCACCACGGGCACGTGAGCAGGTGTTTAGGAATCGGAAGCACTTCCACTCCCTAAACGTGCAGGTGGTGTGCCAGGCCGACAACATAATCTCACATGTGTGTGCAAGATTTCCTGGCTCTGCACATGACGCCCACATCATGCGGAGCAGCATTGTCCCCCAACTGATGGCAAATCTGCGTCCGGCACAAGCCTGGCTTGTTGGTGAGTATGCTGAGGTGACAGGAGTGATATCTGTGTGGCTTGGTGTGCCCACATGTTCAGGTAGTGATGTTTCTCTCTCTCTCTCTCTCATTTCCACAAACACAGGCGACTCGGCTTACCCAAACAGGCCTTGGCTTCTAAGTCCAATACGCAATCCCACTACAGCGGGAGAAATGCGATACAATGATGCCCATGGTAGGACACGTCGAGTGGTGGAACGAACATTTGGCCTGCTTAAGTCTTGGTTTTGGTGCCTGGATAAGACTGCAGGAGCTCTGCCTTACGCACCAGGCAAAGTATGCAAGATTGTGATTGCCTGCTGCGTGCTCCACAACCTGGCTGTGCGCAATAACATTGAACTGATCTTGGACCCAGATGAACAGCAAGTTCCTCGCCCTCCCGACCCACCCATGTCGACTGATGAGGATAGTGGTGAGGAGGAAGGTGTGAACCAGAGACGCCAGCTCATTGAACGCTACTTCCCTTGATTGTGAGTGTGCCCCTCTTGTGCTGCTTGTGTATGCCCTGTGTAGGTTTGCTGCTCTTGTGTCATTGTGTTGGGCATCATCTATGTGTTTTGTTATGTGATGTATGCATGTGTGTGTGTCTCTTCATTTATGAGGACATGCACTTCTCCATGATGTGTGTAGTCTCATCCATTCCTGTAGTGATGTGTGTGGTTTGTTGAAAGTTGCACTGCAGTGCGTTGGGATGAGTGTGATGGTGTTTCCTAACATGTGTTTGCGTTTTCTATGTTTCCCTAGGTAACTCCCTTGCGGCATGATTCTGTACCAGTTGGATCCCTGAACCTGGTTACGTCTGTTTCTGATGCAATCATGTGAATAAACATGGAGGCAACACATCATTGAGTGAGTAAGTGTTATTTATTTACAGATTGTGCATAGGTGTAGGTGCATATTTACAAATGAGTGAAGGGGTGGGGGAGTGAGAGTCAAAGGTTATGACAGATGAGATGTCCGTGCAGACACCACATAGGGTGGTGTCTGCCTAGTGCAGCAGGCCTGTGCCAGGTGGGACCGGATAGTTGGCAGGGTGAATGGCAGGCTCAGGTACTCAAAAGAGTCATTGTCGGCTCCTCTTGGAGCGTGTGGCAGGAGCTTCGACACTGCTCTCGCCCACTTCCAGCCTCGGACGGCCCCTCCGTCTTTGTGTCGGGACGGAGTCAGCTGGGGGCGCTGGCTGATCAGGTGCCACATCCGCCGCCAGGGGCGCAGGTGGCGGTGGCGGTGTTGTTGGCGGTGGCGTTGTTTGAGGGGGTGTGGGGTGGGTGGTGTTGGCGGATATCCTCGTGCTAAAAAAGTCCACGAGTTGGCCAAGCCGCCTCTCGATGGCCCCCAACATCGCTGTGTTGTCAACAAAGTCCTGGTGGGCCCGGTCTGCCTGTGCCTGGCCACGTAGATAGTTCTGCTCCACCCTGACTAGTGCTTCTAGACACTGTTGCACGGCATTGGGTGTAGTTTCATCATGCCTTCTTTCTGCTGTGCTCCTGCCTGCAGGATCTGGCCTTGCATTTGTGGTTTGCCTCACTCTCTCCCTGCGTGGCTGGGATGGCACTGGCCCAGCATTGGGCGGTGGGTTGGGCAGGGTGGCAGGGGCAGCAGTGGTGGTAGTAGTGGTGGTGGAGGTGGTGCTGGAGGTAGCTGTGCAGGTCACAGTAGCCGGTGTTGTGGTAATGCCAGAGGCCGTAGTAGTTGTTGGTGCAGGTGTGACCTGGGAGCCAGATGTCCCTGGCTGTCTGCTTGAGCCGGCACCGTCCTCAGCCCCGGAGGTGGCTGGCCAATCGTCCCCTGAAACATCTGAGTGTGGGGATGCTGGAGGCCTGGTGTTAATTGCAGCTGTCAGATTAGGATCCCCTGCAAAACAAAAATGTGAGGATGAGTCATGTGGCCATTACGTGTACATTTATTTATACTTGACATTCAGTCGGCAATGGCACACACCCCACCCACCACCACCACCCTCTCTATGGACATGGGGGCCTGTTGTGAGTTGTAGTTCCGTCCCCTCACACACTCCACCCACCACCACCACCCTCTCTATGGACATGGGGGCCTGTTGTGAGTTGTAGTTCCGTCCCCTCACACACCCCACCCACCACCACCACCCTCTCTATGGACATGGGGGCCTGTTGTGAGTTGTAGTTCCGTCCCCTCACACACCCCACCCACCACCACCACCCTCTCTATGGACATGGGGGCCTGTTGTGAGTTGGAGTTCCGTCCCCTCACACACCCCACCCACCACCATCACCCTCTCTATGGACATGGGGGCCTGTTGGGAGTTGGAGTTCCGTCCCCTCACATACCCCACCCACCACCACCACCCTCTCTATGGACATGGGGGCCTGTTGTGAGTTGTAGTTCCGTCCCCTCACCCACCCCACCCACCACCACCACCCTCACTATGGACATGGGGGCCTGATTGGGAGTTGTAGTTCCGTCCCCTCACACACCCCACCCACCACCACCATCCTCTCTATGGACATGGGGGCCTGTTGGGAGTTGGAGTTCCGTCCCCTCACACACCCCACCTACCACCACCACCCTCTCTTAGGACATGGGGGCCTGTTGGGAGTTGGAGTTCCGTCCCCTCACACACCCCACCCACCACCACCACCCTCTCTATGGACATGGGGGCCTGTTGTGAGTTGTAGTTCCGTCCCCTCACACACCCCACCCACCACCACCACCCTCTCTATGGACATGGGGGCCTGTTGTGAGTTGTAGTTCCGTCCCCTCACACACCCCACCCACCACCACCACCCTCTCTATGGACATGGGGGCCTGTTGTGAGTTGTAGTTCCGTCCCCTCACACACCCCACCCACCACCATCACCCTCTCTATGGACATGGGGGCCTGTTGAGAGTTGGAGTTCCGTCCCCTCACACACCCCACCCACCACCACCACCCTCTCTATGGACATGGGGGCCTGTTGTGAGTTGTAGTTCCGTCCCCTCACACACCCCACCCACCACCACCACCCTCTCTATGGACATGGGGGCCTGATTGGGAGTTGTAGTTCCGTCCCCTCACACACCCCACCCACCACCACCACCCTCTCTATGGACATGGGGGCCTGTTGGGAGTTGGAGTTCCGTCCCCTCACACACCCCACCCACCACCACCACCCTCTCTTAGGACATGGGGGCCTGTTGGGAGTTGGAGTTCCGTCCCCTCACACACCCCACCCACCACCACCACCCTCTCTATGGACATGGGGGCCTGTTGTGAGTTGTAGTTCCGTCCCCTCACACACCCCACCCACCACCTCCACCCTCTCTATGGACATGGGGGCCTGATTGGGAGTTGTAGTTCCGTCCCCTCACACACCCCACCCACCACCACCACCCTCTCTATGGACATGGGGGCCTGTTGGGAGTTGGAGTTCCGTCCCCTCACACACCCCACCCACCACCACTACCCTCTCTTAGGACATGGGGGCATGTTGGGAGTTGGAGTTCCGTCCCCTCACACACCCCACCCACCACCACCACCCTCTCTATGGACATGGGGGCCTGTTGTGAGTTGTAGTTCCGTCCCCTCACACACCCCACCCACCACCACCACCCTCTCTATGGACATGGGGGCCTGTTGTGAGTTGTAGTTCCGTCCCCTCACACACCCCACCCACCACCACCACCCTCTCTATGGACATGGGGGCCTGTTGTGAGTTGGAGTTCCGTCCCCTCACACACCCCACCCACCACCATCACCCTCTCTATGGACATGGGGGCCTGTTGGGAGTTGGAGTTCCGTCCCCTCACATACCCCACCCACCACCACCACCCTCTCTATGGACATGGGGGCCTGTTGTGAGTTGTAGTTCCGTCCCCTCACCCACCCCACCCACCACCACCACCCTCACTATGGACATGGGGGCCTGATTGGGAGTTGTAGTTCCGTCCCCTCACACACCCCACCCACCACCACCACCCTCTCTATGGACATGGGGGCCTGTTGGGAGTTGGAGTTCCGTCCCCTCACACACCCCACCTACCACCACCACCCTCTCTTAGGACATGGGGGCCTGTTGGGAGTTGGAGTTCCGTCCCCTCACACACCCCACCCACCACCACCACCCTCTCTATGGACATGGGGGCCTGTTGTGAGTTGTAGTTCCGTCCCCTCACACACCCCACCCACCACCACCACCCTCTCTATGGACATGGGGGCCTGTTGTGAGTTGTAGTTCCGTCCCCTCACACACTCCACCCACCACCACCACCCTCTCTATGGACATGGGGGCCTGTTGTGAGTTGTAGTTCCGTCCCCTCACACACTCCACCCACCACCACCACCCTCTCTATGGACATGGGGGCCTGTTGTGAGTTGTAGTTCCGTCCCCTCACACACCCCACCCACCACCACCACCCTCTCTATGGACATGGGGGCCTGTTGTGAGTTGTAGTTCCGTCCCCTCACACACCCCACCCACCACCACCACCCTCTCTATGGACATGGGGGCCTGTTGTGAGTTGTAGTTCCGTCCCCTCACCTACCCCACCCACCACCACCACCCTCACTATGGACATGGGGGCCTGATTGGGAGTTGTAGTTCCGTCCCCTCACACACCCCACCCACCACCACCACCCTCTCTATGGACATGGGGGCCTGTTGGGAGTTGGAGTTCCGTCCCCTCACACACCCCACCTACCACCACCACCCTCTCTTAGGACATGGGGGCCTGTTGTGAGTTGTAGTTCCGTCCCCTCACACACCCCACCCACCACCACCACCCTCTCTATGGACATGGGGGCCTGTTGTGAGTTGTAGTTCCGTCCCCTCACACACCCCACCCACCACCACCACCCTCTCTATGGACATGGGAGCCTGTTGTGAGTTGTAGTTCCGTCCCATCACACACCCCACCCACCACCATCACCCTCTCTATGGACATGGGGGCCTGTTGGGAGTTGGAGTTCCGTCCCCTCACACACCCCACCCACCACCACCACCCTCTCTATGGACATGGGGGCCTGTTGTGAGTTGTAGTTCCGTCCCCTCACACACCCCACCCACCACCACCACCCTCTCTATGGACATGGGGGCCTGATTGGGAGTTGTAGTTCCGTCCCCTCACACACCCCACCCACCACCACCACCCTCTCTATGGACATGGGGGCCTGTTGGGAGTTGGAGTTCCGTCCCCTCACACACCCCACCCACCACCACCACCCTCTCTTAGGACATGGGGGCCTGTTGGGAGTTGGAGTTCCGTCCCCTCACACACCCCACCCACCACCACCACCCTCTCTATGGACATGGGGGCCTGTTGTGAGTTGTAGTTCCGTCCCCTCACACACCCCACCTACCACCACCACCCTCTCTTAGGACATGGGGGCCTGTTGGGAGTTGGAGTTCCGTCCCCTCACACACCCCACCCACCACCACCACCCTCTCTATGGACATGGGGGCCTGTTGTGAGTTGTAGTTCCGTCCCCTCACACACCCCACCCACCACCACCACCCTCTCTATGGACATGGGGGCCTGTTGTGAGTTGTAGTTCCGTCCCCTCACACACCCCACCCACCACCATCACCCTCTCTATGGACATGGGGGCCTGTTGGGAGTTGGAGTTCCGTCCCCTCACACACCCCACCCACCACCACCACCCTCTCTATGGACATGGGGGCCTGTTGTGAGTTGTAGTTCCGTCCCCTCACACACCCCACCCACCACCACCACCCTCTCTATGGACATGGGGGCCTGATTGGGAGTTGTAGTTCCGTCCCCTCACACACCCCACCCACCACCACCACCCTCTCTATGGACATGGGGGCCTGATTGGGAGTTGTAGTTCCGTCCCCTCACACACCCCACCCACCACCACCACCCTCTCTATGGACATGGGGGCCTGTTGGGAGTTGGAGTTCCGTCCCCTCACACACCCCACCCACCACCACCACCCTCTCTTAGGACATGGGGGCCTGTTGGGAGTTGGAGTTCCGTCCCCTCACACACCCCACCCACCACCACCACCCTCTCTATGGACATGGGGCCTGTTGTGAGTTGTAGTTCCATCCCCTCACACACCCCACCCACCACCTCCACCCTCTCTATGGACATGGGGGCCTGATTGGGAGTTGTAGTTCCGTCCCCTCACACACCCCACCCACCACCACCACCCTATCTATGGACATGGGGGCCTGTTGGGAGTTGGAGTTCCGTCCCCTCACACACCCCACCCACCACCACCACCCTCTCTTAGGACATGGGGGCATGTTGGGAGTTGGAGTTCCGTCCCCTCACACACCCCACCCACCACCACCACCCTCTCTATGGACATGGGGGCCTGTTGTGAGTTGTAGTTCCGTCCCCTCACACACCCCACCCACCACCACCACCCTCTCTATGGACATGGGGGCCTGATTGGGAGTTGGAGTTCCGTCCCCTCACACACCCCACCCACCACCACCACCCTCTCTATGGACATGGGCTCCTGTTGTGAGTTGTAGTTCCGTCCCCTCACACACCCCACCCACCACCACCACCCTCTCTATGGACATGGGGGCCTGTTGTGAGTTGTAGTTCCGTCCCCTCACACACCCCACCCACCACCACCACCCTCTCTATGGACATGGGGGCCTGTTGGGAGTTGGAGTTCCGTCCCCTCACACACCCCACCCACCACCACCACCCTCTCTATGGACATGGAGGCCTGTAGGAGTGGTTTAGACGTTGGTGAGTATGTGGACTGCATGCATGGCTTGGGGTCTGGGAGATGTGTCTTCAGAGTTGTGTGAGGCACACCGTGTTGTTGTGTTTGTGGTGCTTGGTTGGTACTTACCAGCCCCTTCTCCCTCATCAAGTCCATCAAGGGTCTCAGGGTGCAGGATGGTCAGCACCTTCTCCTCCCACTCGGTGTACGGTAGGGGCTCCGGGGGGGTTCCACCGCCTGTGTGGTTGGCCCGGAGAAAGTTCTTGGCTCTGATGGATTTCACCCGGGTCTTGAGGTCGTGCCACCGCCTCTGAATTTCCTGCTTCGTCCTCGGGACGGTCCCGGAGGCATTGACCCTGGTGACGATCCGGTCCCACAGGCTGTTCTTCCTAGCTATGCTGGTCTGCTGCACTAGGCCCCTAAATATGTGGGGTTCGACACGAATGATCTCATCGACCATAACCCTTAGATCGGTGTCGGTGAATTTCGGGTTTTTCTTGGGTGCCATGGTGCTCGGGGTGTGTGTTTGTGTGAATTAGGAGGTGCTGGTGTGTGGTGTTTGGTGATGGTGTGGTGGGTCTTTGTGTACAGGGTGTGTTTGGTGTGGGTTATGTGTATGATATCTGTTTTATGCTGTTGGCTAAGTGGTGTCTCCTGCTAGCAGCTATGCTGTGATGCAGAGGATTTCTGGAGTGGGTGGGAGTTAATTTATAGTCTGTGTGTTGGCCCTGTGTGAATGTTGATTGGCAGTCAGGTGATAGGTGGGTGTGTTGGCAGTTGTGGTTTATGCGGTTCTTGGGGGTGGGTCATTGTGTCTTGTGTTTGGTTTAGATGTGTCAGGTGGGTGTTCGTTCATTTTCCTGTGTTTGGTGATGAATTCTGTCGCAATGTATGGCATTGGTTTGACTGTAGGGATGTTGGACTTCCGCTGT
Organism: Lissotriton vulgaris; assembly: GCF_964263255.1. Classification (NCBI taxonomy): domain Eukaryota; kingdom Metazoa; phylum Chordata; class Amphibia; order Caudata; family Salamandridae; genus Lissotriton; species Lissotriton vulgaris. Next base: position 1,229,646,036 of record NC_141689.1, on the reverse strand, counting down.
GGTGCACGGTTTCTCGTAGCATTGGTACCGCCGTGGACGTGGATCGTGGTGGCTACCGGGGTACTTGCGGAGTTATCCTAATTGCGGACACGGACACTACGCAGGTATCGCGGGGGAGGTTGTTGTTCTCCTGGTCATGTGCGTACCCGGCGGTCGGTGTTATTTAGGTTCCGTCCGCCTGCAGCGGCCTCAGGTGTACTTCGACCGCCGCGGACGGAGATTGTTGTGCTCCGTCCGCCGCGATCGGCGTTTCTATCAGATTTGATCCTAATCGCTATTGCGGTTTTTCCGCGGACAGGTCCGGAGTATCTTGCCACCTTCCTCGGCGGACGGAACACGTTTCCGTCTGCGATCCTAATCGACCCCATAGTTAGGAATTAGCATTTACAAAACCTTAATTTACTCGCACAAAACCATAGAAATTCGCATATATAGTTAGTTGCAATAACTATATATCGCGCACCCGCAATCCACTGCTGATGATGTCACATATTACATCATTCATGACATGGTCAGTGACATCACTGATGACATCTCAAATGACATAACTGATGACATCACTGATGACATCAATCATGTGATAATACGATTAACCTCTTAAGACACTAATATTACCTTAGATACACTCAGAGTAAACAGACACTCACAGATTGTCACTCATCCATGGAGTTACTCATACACCTAGTCAGTCATGCAAAGAATCAATTACACCTCCATTTCCTCAACTATACAGTTATACACACCTTACTTATTCAAACATATTCTAACACATATTTACTCTCTTATACAATCACTGATACAAGTTTTCAATGATCCATGCAGCCACTCACACATTCACTAGCTCTTATACACAGTAATTTATTTATGTGAACTCTCATATGTTCTTTGTTTTACATATGTACTTACTTTGACATGTAGCGTTGAGATATCCATTCACTCACCAATACACTCATGCACACAGTCAGCCACCCATACAGCTGTTTCCACATGCAGTTTTGAACCCATACATCTAGTGAATCAACTGTTCATACATCTATGCACAGAGTCACACACCTCCCAGACACCCACACACACACACTCACTCTCCCATACAAATACTTGGGCAACCAATCAATAACCCATATAGTTACTCATATAGGTACTGATCAACACATGCAGCATCTTACACAACAACAGACATACTGATGCACACATTCAGACAGTTTAGTCACTAACCTATGCACTCAGTGAGACACATTAAATCATTCACTCATACAGTCAGTCATGTACCTACTAAATCCTTCATCCAGACACTTATACATCCACTCATTCTTCAATATGTAAGACATATTTTAACTTTACAGAAACTTACAGTCACTGGATGATGTCATCAGTGATGTCATTTGAGATGTCATCAGGGATGTCATCAGTGATGTCACTGACCATGTCATGAATGATGTAATATGTGACATCATCAGCAGTGGATTGCGGGTGCGCGATATACAGTTATTGCAACTAACTATATATGTGAACTATATATGGTCTATAACCTATGGTTTTTTAAGTGAATATATATATATATATATATATATATATATATATATATATATATATATATATATATATATATATATATATATATATATATATATATATATATATATATATATATATATATATATATATATATATATATATATATATATATATATATATATATATGGAACAACTGAAACCTTCAGACAGACCTCCCTGTTGAATGATGAGTGTTGTTATTAGCATATAGAGGAGCACCATTCTCTGCTGAATACTTTCAAGAGACCAACAGGTGTATGTAGTATGTTGAGCGGAATACTGTTCTCCAGCCTATAATGTGTAAATGTGTATCTAGTATGGTGTACAAAAATACACGACAATAGTCAGTCACCTCATCTCAACATGATGGCTATTTGCAGTAGAGACTATAGAAAAAGTTAAATATTTGATAGAAAGTGTCAGTACAAACATACTATTCTACAGTAAGATGATGAATATATTAAGTAGAGTATGGAGAGGTAGTGATGTCTCCACTAATACCTCTCTCCAGGATTCTGTATAGTAGAATTTAGTTAGCAACTTGCATCTCTGCTGAAAACTGTCTTTTCAATTATGAATGTACATAAAAGGATGCAGATAGACACTGGCCTCTCAGCTAAGAGCTCTCCACAGTATTATGGATATATGTAGTAGATTGTAGATGAAGATTGCGCTCTCTGTGAGACCTTCACCCAAGGTGATGGGTGTGCGCAGTAGTGTGTGAGGAGGGAGTAATCTTGCCAATAAGACCTCTCCCAGACTGAAACACACTGCACATTCAAAATGAACTCTGAATCTCCATTACAGTGATCAACAGTATTGTGCATAAATGGGGTTGAAGAACACACATGTTTTTCAATCTGTACTAAACAAAGCAGAGCTGTGAAAGCTTGACTTAAAGGTTGGTTTTGCTTTCCTAAATGTTTTCAACCACCTGTTGTAGGTGGAATCGAACATTACTACTACATTAAAGTAACATGAAAGGCCTGAACTGTTTGAAAATACAAACCCTGCTACATTCACAACTTCATTAGATTTTATCCTTTTGAAGTCTTTGTAGATACTCACTTTGTTTTAAAATGTTTGAAAAATGTCAAGCTTCAGCACTTTTTTGCTTCCTATAACTTCCATGTTTATCAACAATGGGATATAAGCTTAGATGAGGAGCATACAGCCCTCTCAAACAATTATATTCTATCTCACATGATGAGTCAGTATTGGCTTTGCTCTCATCAAAATCGAAGATAGTCCTGACAATTACCTAATCTGTGATAAAGCAACATAAGATATGCCTTCTTTGATGACTGTGTGACATATGTTTATAAATTCTGCATCCAAACTAAATCCTTACTATTTTTGAATGATGACAGCATAGGTCAAACATAGAGGAAACTATTGTCTTCTTACATGGAGGTCATTTACCAACAGAAATCTAGCAGTGCACCAACCAATAATTTTGCCCTCTTCAATATGATCAAATGTAATCAAAATATACTCATGGTCTGCTCTATTGGGACATGTAATAAAGTCAACTGCATTCCTCAATGCACTACAATCCCTCCTCAACGTTGAGCTGCTGTTTAGGTTCTATTCTAAACCAGCAGTATGTGAAACTGTTTTCTCTAGTAATTCCAGTTTCTTTACCACTGATTGACACAGTGATAAATTTAAACCTTAATGTACCATTTTATATTTACTATTAAGACTCAATATCTCCTGTTTTTCCAAATTAAGCATTTCTAAGTTAAATTGAGCACACTCATTCCAATATTGGCACGAGGCACAAAAACTGCTGGGGACTTTTCATCAAATCTCACATTGCAGAAGCTGGTGAGTCATTGCATGGGAACAGAGACCTAACCATGGGAGAAACAAGAGCTTACTTTCTTTGCTTCTTTTCTAATAATTTCAATTTTCATATCTCTTCATATATTTCCATACTCCACATCTGCAGCCTGTGTCATATTTTGAGTCAACTCAATGTACTGAAAATGGAAACTTATGTTAACATTTCCAATATTTCCTAACAGCTTTTTGGTTTCTTCATGAAGCAATTTCTTAAAAACTGGTTAACCTTTCACGGGAGTCAACTTTAAAAGGTCACCAAAACTATGATGTACTTTCTACCAAGGAGAACATCATAGTCAGTCCTCAGGACCTCTTGCATCCTCAGATGAATGAATGCTAGTATTAGATTTGAAACAAGGCTTACCACAACAATAATAAGGACCTTCAATTTTTTCAGAACTTTGGAGACTTCATGACATGTATGTTTCGCCAGATAATTTCGGGTACTCTAGCTTGTTGTCATGTTCCACAGGCACCATAAGTAGTCAATGCAATGTAATTCCTTTAATGTTGTGAGCATCTAGTCCAGTAGGAACAGTCATAACACATGAAAGATCACAACGAGGATTCCTGTTAACAAATGCAGTCAGAACTTTAATTAAAAAAAAATCATGTACCTGCTTGACCACCAACATAGAGAAGTATAGGCTTGAATGTTGCACATGAACATTCAGACTTACCATGCAAAAGTCCATGCTCTACTGGTTTACTTATATGTTAAACAATTATTAGCTATTCCTGATTCAGTTGAGATAGAAAATTGTATAAATCAATGCTCTCACTCCTCACTTGACCCATATCTTTTTCCACTTCATTCATAGCTATAAATGCCTCATTTTCACTGGCAGTTCGGGCTGGTCTGTTCCCATGAGCCACAGGGTCAGACTGATTTGCATATAGCAATGTCTGAACTTGGGTGGCAGAGTGGGCTAAAGAACGGTGATGGATTAAACCCAGATCTTTTGACTGGGTGTGAGTGTTTGATTGATTCAGATGCTCCGTCCATCACCACCCCCTTTTGTACTGCATTTTCACTGATAGGCCTGCCAAGGAGATCTTGACATTTAGGATCTGAGCTCTGGCTCTCTTGTGAACAGTCTTTTACAACCTCTATAGCAATGTTTCCCTCTTGTTGAATTGCATCATTTAACACTTTCTGATATGTGGGATTTACCTCCCATTGAATACTATATTTTGCTGGATTAAAAGAGTCTTTAAAACAGTCATAGTCACCTAGAAATTAATTCTCTGAACACCAAGGTTTAAAAAGTTGCAAAAGAGCAAAGTAAAAGAATGATCTTTTCCCACTTTTTGATATCTCAGTTTACAATGATTAATGAGACTTGGCTTTGAATGTCTCACAATACATCCATTACAGCCAGTCACTCCAAACTTTACTTGGTCAATATTTTCATCCATGTAATTTCTGTATGTATATTGCTGCAGTACTTAATACAGACAAAAGTTTTCTAGGTGATATTCTGCTTAGGGAAATAAGTGTCCATCATATTTGTTTTAAGACATTCAGATTCTCTAAATCAAACTGAGCAAGATACTAAATTTCAGGAAAGTATTTCAACCCACATTTTGGTGTTGATGCCAGACCTCAAATAGCCCAAATTATCGATTAGGACTTCCTGTAGAAGTTAGAAGATTTGAGCTTGTCACAGTCTTCATATGATCCAGTCTCCCTGTGGGAAAGCATCTTTAAACCTAAACTATAAAGCATTTTGGTTACAGTCTTCTCTGTTGCTATCTCTTACCATAAATCTTTCATTTCTTCCTTTTCAGACTTTGTAATGTATGAAGTAACATATAGAAAAACAGAAATACAAATGTCTGCTACAAACAATGTCCATGTTGGCATTCCACATGGCGTTGATTACGGAATTGTAATAATTAACAAGTTTTGAAGCCTCACTTCTCTTCATATGTTTATATGTGTTTTTAGGTGATTTTCAAGTAACATTGTCTCTTACTGTAGACATAAAACTGTTCACTCTTCCTTTGGGGATTGCAGGCCCAGAGAATCTAAAACAACACTTAGGGTAGTATTTCCATTTTGCTCTGTATCCCCGTTGATAATTCCCACATTTATGGGAGTAGAACTGTAAGACTTGTTGTCTAAGAATTCTGATGCGGGGCATGTGACCGCTGTAGGGCACAGGTAGCTGACTTTCTCTATCTGGACGGAGGTGTTTAAGTACTTGAGCCATATTACAAAGCTAGCTCTCGAGCCAGACCCAGCGCCAGCATTACTAGGATACTCTAAGCCCCTACCTAAGGGGGCGAGGTGTATGATAGACATGGGGCTGTTGATTGCTAAATGCAGGGTTGCGATTAATTGGTTTTGGGGTCCTTTACCAACAGTTTTGAGATGAAAAGAGGGTACTACATACTGCAGCACACAAACTGAGCTCTATAGTGAGTTACTTACTCCATGTAACAGACCAAAGAGTTTCTGGGGGTTATTCACTACCTATCTGCTAACTGCATGGCAGCCCGACTGTTTAAATTGTGTTTAATATGAGTGTAAGTGGCTTTTGCCTCGGGTTACTTGTAAACCTATTGGCATTGCCATTACTTGGGAGCTTTTGGATCATGTAGTGATGTTACTTGAGTGTCATGATGTTCATCCAGAAGGACATTGATGTTAATGTGATATATGATCATATTGAGAACTGTGCGAATTGACAGGATGCATTGCTGTGACTTGTAACTGTTTCGTATTAAGAAAATCAATAAAATAAATTTAAAAAAAGAATTCTGATGTGAGACTCACAAGATACATACTGCTCAGTGAATGATAACACTAATTTATCAGTATCTTGACCAAACTTTGATGCATTATTCACCCACAATACCATATGTATATGTAGTGAATTTTGAGCTTGATATTCTTTTCTCCAGAAAAAAATCTACAGCCTCAACTAGTCATAGATTATTTTTGTTACAGATAAAATGAAGCATGTTTTTAAATCTGTACTTAAAATACCTACAAACATTTGCAGGATCAATGGAATGTAATTCACCAAGAGTTTTAAAATGAATGCCCGCAATGTTTGCATTAGCTTGCCTGAGAAAGTCATGAAGATCATATCAAGCATACTCTGCACAGCTCAAAGTGACAAACCAGGTAGGTGCACCTAGATTGTATAACATACACTTTAGCTCACCGTGGCGACAGAACCAAGATTTATTGGTACCACATTGGCAATCCATAATGTTCATCAGGTTGCTCTATAGAATTTCATATTTTTCTTGTACTTTTTCCTCCAAATCTCTGGCAGTGAAATCATTAAACGTGTCCCTTTACTCATAACATGGCCTATATCATAAGAATAGCACTGACAGATCACTTTCAATCAATAGATAGAAAATGCACGCAATGGTTGGTTTAAACTGGGGACCTTCAGAATATAATCAGCTTGATCTAAATTCTGCTGCAGGAATCTGTACTGAACAGTCATCATATCAACCACCTTCTCCTTTTGGGAACAAAATTGGAAAAGTCTGTGCTTCTAAGCTCTTTTCCCTCATACTTACTAGTTCTTCTTTTGCTTGCTTCATTTGGTACAATTCTACATCATCACCCCTCATGTCTCTTGAATGTAAAGGATGAATACTGTAATGTTTACATATTTCTCATATTTCTCTACACTTTACATAAGTAAGCTTTTTCAAACTGAGCAGAAGGAGCTTTGTGAAACACATTTCCTAGTTTAAGATATTCCAAAGCTTTCTTAACCCTGTCAATGCTTATGAGTTCCTGCGAATTACTTGTATCTTTAGTAGGCACTCCATTTACTAGAACCACTTCTAAATCTACTCCTTTAGTCTGAATATTCTCCTTCTTATTCAAAGGCAAATACACAATGTTTCATTTCAGACCTTTAACTATTCAGAAGGAGATTGTTTCTTATTTTTAGTCTCTGTTGTAACAATTGCTTGGAATGGATGCACTGTCTGTATGAGGATACTCTCATAAACATTAAGGTGCTGAACTTAGGAGGAATTGGAAAAATATCCAATTTATTATGAACACCTCTTGCAGGCATTTTATTATCATCCAGTTTATCAATAACATACATACATACAATCTGCCTTATACACAAGTCAAAATGATATTCAGCTATTAAGTAGAGAGCTAGTTTAAACCACTGCACTAGATCAGTGCCTTCTGTTTTTTCACAAATTTAAATCTCTCTAGAACATTCTCAACACTTAGTATTTCATAGTTAATCTCCACATTCTCTTCAGTGGGCCTTTCAGGATCAAACTATTTAATCTGAATATCATCTATAAAAAAATATACTTTAGAATGAGTACATCTCAGTGAAGTATTATTTAAGTTTTGACATTGAATCGCTGGGCTTTTAACAAAATATAATGTTTTTCCTAGGTTGTGCATTTTAGTGTGGTGCACGGACAGCCTCCGTATGTGTTGGAAAGTACTGTCACAAACCTGTGGTAATAAGCAAGCCAATTAATGTCCTTGAAGGTTTGTCATTCTTCTAACTGGACAAAGATCAAGGCATTGCAGAATTTTTGATTTTTGTTTTACAGTTCATTTGTTGTACTAAGTTAAAAGTATCTATGTTTTTAATTGATTCGTGCCTTCTATTGCAACTTTTTCTACACTTCCACTTGAAAACTAGACATTGTGGACGTTGACCTAAGACTTCATTTGTTACATCTTATTTTATATTTCTAGGCACTAATTTTTCTTTCTCAACTGGTGTCTTCATTCATTTCATATGAACAACCATCTGTATCAATTGCAAAAACAAATTCATTTTCCTGTAACTAACATTCCTCATTTAAAAAAAAGGCTCACTACTAGAAGAGTGTTTCCATCATCCATGAAAATAGTGCAAAAGTCATTTAGCCGTTTTATGAGGTCACAAAGAATATTACCCAGGTAAACAATTCCATATACTACTTTTTAACGATATTTAAAATCATGTAGTTTTATGATGTCATTTTTATTCTTTTTAAACTCAATGATTCAATGATTTAATGTATGATGTGAGATGTTTTCTACATGTGAATGATCATGATGATCAAATAAACTACTACTAGTGCAAACGTTTGTTTTGTTAACTTGCATCTTCTTATGACTTTTCTTTTTAAGTAACCTAACCAGTTTATTTAAACATCTCATTCTCTTTCATGTCAGTATAAATAGCTTTAACAAAAATGCCTTCTCTACTAATAACTCAACAATCTATTTCTGTTGAATTATTGCTTTTCTCATTTTCACTGGATTCATGCTCCTCGTCATATTTTTAACTACTCTAGCATGGAAAAAGGAGATGTTTATCAATGTGCTGGCTAAATATCCATCGAGTGCACATGATGCCTACATCTTTTGCCACAGCCCAATCCCGGCCAGACCACTCTCTCTCCGTCATCCCAATATGTGGTCAGGCAGGCTCTTAGACCCAGGCCTGAGGCTACTAATTGACAGGTCACAGGTGGGGTGGCACGTAGCTGGCTGACAAATGCATAAACAGGAAATCCAGATCAATCGCACAGATAGGCACAGCGACACAACAATGGTCTAGGGAGCTTGGTCTCAATAATGCACACATGGCCGGAGGAGTGCGCGCATTCCCAAAAACACCATAAAGTCAGATGTAACATAAAGTTAGGAACGCATAGTCAATCAGGACACAGCATACACAATACACGCAGCAATCATGCGCCCCTCATAACGGACACCTGGACACATTACCCACTGTCCTCCATTGTGTCTCCGCAAGGTTGAGGCCTGCCTGCATTTGTCATCAGGGACCCCTATGTATGACTCCAAAGGCAAGGCCCACATTCTTTACAAAAAAAACATCAACAGAAGTCTTTTATAATACCCAAAGAAATGTATAAAACCTTGCTCAGATCGATTGTACTTTGAGAGAGTCCTCAGAATCGCTTCTGTAACTACTCCCAGCTGAAATGTTTAACTAAACCAACTGTACCTGTTTTGCCAAATGCCCCTTCTCTTTTGTTTTCTCAAGGTAAATTCATATTTGAGCAACAGTAAGGAAAGCAGATATATACATAATATTAACTAACAAGGTGTTATGTATGACATAATGGCCTTCTCTGTGTTTGCTTATGCAGGTTGTGTCATGTGCACATACTGGGAGTGACTTACTCCAACATATAGACATTGCTGTTTCATTGTGTCATTTCCTCACTACTCATGCAATGTTAGTAGCAAATAACAGCTGTGAGGGGGGCGTGGCTTGGCGAGCCATCATGGCGTACGTGAGCTGAGAGTGCTCCGTCCAGCTTCACCTTTATCCTGAAGTTATCCTGCCTCTCCTGTCACTGACTTGATCCCTGAGCAGCCCTGTGTTAATCGGCTGCCGCAGACTGGCGCCTGGGCTGGTTTTGGCATCGCGGGGTGCCCCGTGACGGCTGTGCGGCACCTGGAGGGGGACACGGCCTGCCGGTGACGTAGCTCTCAGTACAGACGGGGGTCGCCTGGCATCTCGGCCGAGGCGGTGTGACGCGGTGGCATCAGCGGTATTGGCGTGCCGTGCATCGAAGGTCACTGGAGCCCCGGCCGGCGTCGGCGGGCGGAGATTCTTTCTCGGGGGTGTGCTGCCCCCCGGCCCTGAGGTCTCCTACAGAGGTGCAGTATGGCTCGGCTCCCATCTCAGACCACAGTGGCAAGGCATTAAGGAGAGGACGCGGTGCGGTCGGCTGGCCGCAATCTTGTTCCCGTGTATCTATGCTACGGCAGCCCGGACAGATTTTCTAGGTCTAGGGGTTTGGTGCAACATCTGGAGCCCCTTTTGTCCCAGCAGTCAGCTAGGACATGCGTGCCTTCTGGAAGTGATGCCCAGCAGTACCCCGCACCCCCCTTCATTCCTGGGCCCCGGCATCTCTTCTCCCCCCCCCCCCCTTCTTTCTGCACTAGCTGGCTCGGCGGTCTTGTCGGGCCACAGGGGAGGGGAGCGCATAGATAAGCCTCATCGAGGGGGACCCTAGTGGGGTTATGGGGCGCAGGGAGATACCGAGAGGTGGCCTGCCAGCAAATTGGTGGGGCAAGTGCCCATTGCTTTGTCGTCTCCCCCCTCCCCCATCATATATCAGACACCGTTGACCGGTGGCCGGCAGGGTGTGCTGGGGGCGCTGCAGGGGCGGGCGGCTCTCTGGTGTTGAATACTCCTGTGTGTGGCGCTACATAGCTTGGCGGCCATACCTAGCCGCAGTGTTGAGGTGCTGTGGGGTGTGTGCGGCGCGGTCAGCTGGCCGCAGTCCTGGGGTAACAACATGGAGTGGGGGTGGTCTGGCCGGGCCCGGGCTGTGAGGGAAGCCCACTGCAGCATTGGGGGCCTTCCCTGTCCAGGCGGGTGGCTGGGGCCCGCGCCCACTTCTATATCTCTGGGCTTCAACCTCGCTTACCCCCCATTTCTTCTTGTGTCTTTCTGCTGGGGGTTCGGCGGTCTTGCCGGACCACGGGGGAGTGTGCGCTAGGCACGCCTTCAGGGGTCCCGCTGAGGGCCCCTCTTGCTGGGTCATTGAGCTGCATGGACTGGTGTGTAATATTCTGGATTCTGCCTGCTCTGCCGTGGATTATATTGTTGGGTCCCTGGTGCTGCTGAGCGTGGGGCGGCCGGGCCGAGGTGTAACATATTGCCCGCCTCTGCTAGACTGCGATCTGTTTGCTCACCTGTGAGGTGTTGCTGTGATCGTTGGGGACCTCTGCTTTGGGTTCGGTGGGGGTGAGCGGACCATCATGACAAGGGACAAGCCGGGCGGCGGCCCGACCAAGCAGAGCAAAATTGATAAAATCACGGGTCAGGGGTCCCAGGCAGCGGCGACTGGGCAGTCCCAGGCACGGTGCCGGACAATACGGCCCTCATGGTTGCCATCATGCAGTCCAGGGAAACCCTAGAGGCCAGGATCGGGGCAGTTGACTCCGACATAATGCTGCTGCGCCAGGACTTGCGGAACGCTGTTGCCCATATTACAGAGACTGAGACGAGGGTCTCAGGAGTGGAAGATGTGGTCACCACGCTGCAGCAAAAGGTATCTATTGAGACCGCACAACTGGGACTAGCGTCGAGGGTGGAAGACGCTGAAGGGAGAGTGTATAACAACAACCTGCTCTTCGTGGGCTTCCCGGGGAGGGCTGCGAGAGTGGAAACGTGGAGCGGTTTCACACAGAATGGCTTGAGGGCTGGCTCCCCGCTGGGGAGCTGTCGAAATGCTTAGTGGTGGAACTGATGCCCTGATGCAGAAGCCCCCTCCAGGAGCCCGCCCGAAGCCTATCATTGCTACGCTTCTCAATTATTATGATTAGGACGTTATTCTGAAACAGGCCCGAGCCAAGGAGCTGTTGCTATTTGCCAACTCGAGCATACTGATCTTCCCGGATTACACGAGACAGGTGCAGCAACGGCGGCAGTCTTTCCTGGCGGCCAAGGCCGCCTCCGGGAGCTCAAACTCCCCTACGCCTTACTTTATCAAGTGCTAACAAAAATGGGGATGGCTCTAATCAGTAAGGCTGAGCACAATTTAACCTCATAACAACAACAATTGCCAGTACTGATTATCATTCAAAAAACTGATTTATTTCAAAATGTATAATATATACACATCTGAAAGCTACTAAGTCGCTTTTATTTCAATTTTTCATTTATCATATAACAAAAAGAATTTTTAATACACATGCAAAACACCAAAGGAAACAATTTACATACAAAATGATTCAGGGGACAAGTAAATAAATATTCACAGTGGAGTGAAAACAACATTATATGTAAAAACAACAGATAGGAACAAAGCTTTGCTTGACACAAGCAACCATCCCAGAAGCCTTCATGATAACCTGCCATACGGACAGTTTTTAAGAATTAGAAGGAATTGTTTTGACAACAAGGATTTTAATTTCCATGCTGGGAAACTGTCTGAAAAATTAGGAGACCGTGGGTACCCAAGGAAATTGGTTAAAAACGCAATGAAGCGGGCACGCTGGACACCAAGAGAATCTCTTCAGGAACGGCGGGACAAAACTACAAATGAACGTCAAGTTTGTGTAACAACATTTTGCCCAAATTCGAATAAACTAAAAAAAGTAATTTCCCAAAATTGGCACCTAATAAAAAATCTGGATACTAGGTTTTCATCGCAGCCACTGTTCGCATTTAAAAAGGAAAGCAGCATCGCAAACCATGTCGTCAGATCTGCTATGCAAGGTACTCCAAAGCCCACTTTGAGGCAAATGATGGGACTTTTGCCCATAGTAGGCCATCATAAGTGTGGGACATGCGTATGTTGTGAACTAACAGTGGAAGGTTCTTTGTTTCAACACCATGGAATATCATGGAAGCATGACTCTTTTAGCAATTGTAAGACCAAGTACGTAATCTATGGGGTGACTTGCCCGTGCCGGTTACTGTACATTGGGAAAACTAATCAAGAGATCCGGCAGAGGATTTCTCAACACAAGTCGCGAATAAAAACAAATGTGGAAACTGCCCCACTTGTAAACCATTGGAAGAAGAAGACCCATACAATAAATTATTTGAAATGGACTGTGATTTCGAAAGTGGAAAAAGATCCGATAGGTGAAGATTGGGACCAGAAACTAGCCAAGAGGGAAGCACTGCTAATCGTTAAAATCGACACGGCCTTGTCAGGGTTAAATGAAATCTCAGAAATTTACAAGATGTAATTGCACGTCACCACTACAGTCCTCCAGGGAGCCACTGACTTGAGAACAGCCTACGAATAGTAATCAATCTATATCCTTCCTACCTAGATGGCCCTGACAAGGAGAAATCCTCAGGACAACAGAACCAGACACTCTTGGAACGCCTTTTTGGTACTATGCACCAACCTGGCCATACCCTCCAATTTTAGATTCCTGGGCAGTGATGGAATGCCAGATGGTCGATAGTGTAAAGCCCACCCTTCGTCGTTCGAGGTGCAACAAACTCCTACTCCCAGAATGCAACATGAGGGGATCCCCGGTGTGTGGCAGAGAAAGCATGTAGCACACTGAACTCTGACCACAAAATTGAATTAAGATCTCCAGTAGGCCCGTAATCCACACATTGCATGCCTTGGAATGACAATGAAATAAATATATAGTTTGTGGCATTGACTAGCGTGACGAGGATATCGCAGCAAAATTGAACCACTATTTCAAGTTGGGTTCCAACATCCAAGTAATTCACGTTTTGGAACATCACTATGGCATAAACAATATGTTTTGGTCCCGGGACCAGCGTAACGGGGCAATACATGGACCGCGCATGCGCGGGTCTATGAAGAGTACAAATCCCATCAAGCATGGAGAGGACGCACAATACGTTACTTCTGGGCGCGCTGTTTCCACCACAGAGACTGCTGGGATGAGTTGGAGACTGTGAAGGTTTGATCTTATTGGTAAGAGGAACACCGGCAATTGGTCATTTTTGGTACGACGGTTGGGGGATATCTCCTCGGTTAGAATGTGGCGATAACTGAGTGTTCTTGGTGTCTTATCTGTTTTAGACCACGGGGACCCGCCATTAAATATTTTGAGCATCGGGTCTGCTTTAGAAGTACTCCTCGCCGATGGGCGCCAGGAGGTAAGACTGCCTTAATCAATTGTGTATCACCAGGGATCTTGCACCATAGACCCACGATTACTAAGGGAATCCTTTATATATATTTTTTCTCCTTGATGGTAGATGGTGACCCAGTGAATCTATTTCATCATGTGGCCATCTGAGACAAAGAAGGTCACATAGGTAAGATATTTTTATATGATGAAGGCTCTGTGTAGAAATAATGAAAGCAGTAGGAGGAGTGGTCTTACATATCTTCCTTTTTTCTCTGCCTTTTTTCTTACATCTGCAGAAATCCTTTGGGGACAGAAAGCACGCACGTTTCCATCTGTTGGTGTCAATTGAGAGTGGTAAGCTGAAGCTAGAGAATAGTGGTTGTCACTCAGTATTTTATATATTTTATTGCTGAAGAACAGGATACTATTGTATTCCTTTTATTATTTCAGATTTCTATGGTCCTGATGAGAATCCCTACAATCTTTGGGATTCGAAACACGTAGACTGTCGGTGCTGCCACAATGTACCTATTTTCTGGAAAAGGATTGATATTGAATGCATAGGATACATGTAAAAAGTATCAAATGTCTAATTTTGTGTATTGATGAGTTATCTTTTAGTATCAAATATTGAGTAGATTGTGTGGCAGACCGTTTGCTACTCCATAGGTTCATTCCTATTGTTGGGGTATGTATATTAGGATGTGTGGATGTGGAAAAAATGTGGATTGATGATGGTATGAGTGATTGATGGTGTGAATATTTATTTACTTGTCCCGAATCATTTTGTATGTAAATTGTTTCCTTTGGTGTTTTGATTGTGTATTAAAAAATCTTTTTGTTATATGATAAATGAACAATTGAAATAAAAGCCACTTAGTAGCTTTCAGATGTGTATATATTATACATTTTGAAATAAATCAGTTTTTTGAATGATTATCAGTACTTGCTTTATCAAGAGCGGCTGCGTGTGGTGTACCAGTCCCTCACCTACTTCTTTGATACACCGGAAGAAGTGTTCCTATGGACTGATGAGACGGTGCGGCTGCATCCCCATACACCACCAGGGAGGGAGTCCGACTCCTTCTCAAGTGGGCCCGCCCAGAATCAACTTAGGCCGAGGGGGAGAAGTGGCAGGCGTTCAAAGTCCAGGCTTCGATTGCAGTTGGTTGGTGCTTCGGCATATGAGGGGTCGATCTCAAAACAACATGTTTTGGCAGACTGATCGCAGTAGGACTGTGTAACTTCTTCAACTTTATCTGTTTGCATTGACCGGAGAGGCAGATACGAAGGCCGGTCTCTCCGTGGGGCTTTACATAAGGAGAGAGGGCCAGCTGACAATGGGCTGTGAACTGGGGATCCATTGGCAGGTAAGGGGTGGGACTTCCTTTTTGGGGTCAGCCTGCTCTGCCTGCCGTGACAGGTACTGCACTGCTCTTAGGCTACAGGGTGGGGGAGGGGTCAGTTGGGTTGAAGTTGGGGGGGGGGGGGTTCTGTTGTGTTATTGCACTGCCCATTAGAGTTCCGGAGCTTGTCAGTTTATATGGAGTTTCGTTGTAAATGCCATTGAGTTACATGGGGCCTGCACAGGATAGGAATGACTGATAGTACTCGGGAGGCCTCGGGGATCCTCCGGGTCCTAAGATGGAATGTTCCTGGGGCACTCGATAATATCAAACGGGGGCTATCCTGAAATGGGCCAAGTACGTCAATACTGACGTGCTGATGTTGCAGGAGACTCACCTTATGGGGACGTAGGCGTTGTGTTTCCAGCGCTTTGGATTTGTCCATGTCTTTTACTCAGGGTTTGTTAGGGAGTCCCGGGGGGTCGCTATTTTAATACATCGTAGAGTTGCATACCACATGTTAAGTCGTGGGGGAGATACAGGGCAGATACCTGTTTGTGCAGGGTACAGTGGGTGGATATACCTTTGTTCTGGGGAGCGCCTATGCCCCTCCGCCTCTGTCCTGGGGACTGGTGGAGAAATTTGTGACCATATGGGCAGATATACCTGAGGGCCTGGCAGTCGTTGGTGGTGACTGGAATGACGAGCTGGATATGGCCAGGGATCGATGGAAGTCAGGGGGTCAACTTGAGGTCCGACATCCTACCAAATTATATTCTCTAGTGACACGTCTCGTTTGGGTCGACCCCTGGCGTAGGCTGCATGCTACAACGCAGGGCTACACCTATTTTTCGGCCATTCACGACACCTTCTCCCGCCTTGACTATTTATTTGTTTCAAGGGCATTTGATTGCAGGGTGGTGGCAGCTGATATTCTATCACGGGGGTTTTCGGACCACTCACCGGTGGCCCTCACTATACGGGCCAGTGGGGCCCGTGGGCCCTTCCGGTGGTGTCTCTCGACCTGGAATCTCCAAAAGGAGAATTACAGGGAACAGTTGGAGGATGCCATAGATCAGTATTTGAGATCAACGTAGGCTCAGTTCGGGGGGGTGGCTACCCTGTGGGTAGCAATGAAGCCCACTGTTTGTGGGGTGGACATTTCTTTCTGTGTTGCAACCCGTAAATTGCGAAGAGAGGCCCTGGTATGGGCGGAGGCTGTTATACTTGAGCTGGAGGTGCATAGTGGGGAAGAAGGAGGGAGACATGCTCTACACCAGGAATACTCTCATATTCTCCTAGACGAGGCTCGCCTAAAGCGGTCTCAGATGAAGTACGAGAGGAGTTGGAATGCCCACTCACTGAAGAGAAATTGGGGGCGGCCCTGGGGGACCTGAACCTTGGCAGGGCCCCACTATTTTAGGGTAGTGGAGGCAGCCAGGGACCGGGGGAGACTGCCCAAGGACTGGAGACACACGGAGGTAGTAGTCTTTCACAAGCCTGGCAGACCACCCGAGCACCATGCCTCATATCGTCCCATCTTTCTTTTGAACTTCGAGGCCAAGATATTGGCCTAGGCCTTAGTGAACCGTCTCTGGCCCCATATAGCCCCGCTTGTACATCCGGATCAGGCTGGTTTCATGCCCCAATGAGCGACTCGCTACAATATCCGACGGGCTCATGTTGCGGTGGCGAAGATCCAGGGACTGGAGGTGCGGGCAGCGCTTTTGTTGGCGGACATGGAAAGGGCCTTTGACTCTTTGAGCTGGGTTTATCTATTCGCTTTTCTGCGACAATTGAACTTTGGACCCCGATTTTTGTTATATTTAACCTTGCTGTACACAGACTTAACAGTGTCGGTGCGGGTTGCAGGCTTTGTTTCTTCTACATTTTCCATTGGGCGCGGTACCAGGCAGGGGTGTCCGTTATCCCCCTATTTATTTGCCTTACCAATGGAGCCCGTGGCCGCTTGGGTGAGGATGTATTATTCTTTCTCACAAACCTAGATAGGACGGGACATTGGCTGTTGCGCATAATGCAGATTTTTGGAGAAACCTCAGGATTATATATGAACCCTTGGAAATCCACTCTGTGGGTCCTGGGAGACGGGGGTACGCTCGGTTCTTGGGCTTCTTCAGTGCAGGTGGTCCACGGGGAACTAAAATATTTGGGGGTGTATCTGTCTGACTCTCCCACCAAGGCGTGGGATCGTAATCTTGCAATCGTATGGGACCGCATGCGTGAGGACATTAAGACTTAGTCTCACATGCCCTTATCTATTTATCGCCGGTCAACCATTTTTAAAATGGTCTCGCTACCGCGCCTTTTGTATCAACTGCAAAACCATCCTTATCCGATTCCTCCGCGGTGGTTTCGTCAGGTGAATGTGTCCTTGGGCCAGTTCCTCTGGAATGGTGGGGTAGCTAGGGTGGCGTTACGGACCAATTTCCAATCTACATATTGCGGGGGACTGGCAACCTCAGACATTTGATCTTATTATATGGCATCTGCTTGTCTTAAATGAGTGGTGGTATGGGGACAGGGCGGACCCGGCATATGCTGTCGAGCGATGGTGCATGGGGATCATACTCTAACATGATTCTTTACTCTGCCCCTCTGTGACGCTCATTATCGTCTACCACGCGGAATATCTTTCTAATCTGGAGGCAGGCGCACGGAAGATGGGTTGGTGGAACAAACTGATCCAGGAGACTTCACTTTGGCATAATGGGCGCTTTCCAAACTAGCGTCCCTACATGGGTTCCCTGATTGGGATAATATTGGGATTTCCACCTTTGGTGACATTATACGGGGTCAGATCTTGAAATCTTTTCAGGATATCCAGAGAGACTTTCAGATGCCGATAACCCAATTCTTTAAGGACTTACAGTTCAGACACGCTATCTCTTCCAGCCTGGAGGGGTTGGAGTCCCTGTCGGAGTTCAGCCCAGAAGAAGTCAAAGTATTTTGGGCGACCTCCTTGACAATAAGATCCCCATAATTTACCAGTCCCTGGTTACACATTGTTCCCCTTCAGTGCTGCGCTTAAGGGAGTCCTGAGAGGGCGATGTGGGTCAGATGGAAGAGGAAGACTGGTCAGAGGCTCTGGCATCTCCACGTGGGGCAGCCATCGCAATGAGTCTACGGCTCATTAAGTTTAAGTACCTCCATAGAGTTTATTATACTAGGGTTAGGTGTGTCTCTGATGTAATCATGAGGATGGGACCCTGTTGCATGCTATCTGGCACTGCACGGCACTGGCAAGGTTCTGCAGGGGGGTGCTGGCCTGTATCTCTGAAGTGCTGGGGTGGGAGCTCTCCAATTCGCCGAAGCTAGTCCTCCTGCATGTGATGGAAGGGATTGGGGACAATATCTACAAGCGCCATCTTATGCTCCTGGGCTTTACGCTGGTGAAGAGAGACATAGCTAGGGCCTGGAAGGCAGCGGTCACTCCCTCAATTTCCGCATGGAAAAATGGTCTAGACTTCTGTATGGGCCTGGAGATCCCGGTGTTTGAGGCCAGGAGATGTCCCCCGAAGCATGACAAGATCTGGAGGCGCTGGGCTGATTATCGGGCCTAGAACTTGAACCGACCCAGGGGGATCGGAGTTGAGACCTGGGGTGACCTCTATATTTCCTGCTGCTCGTTTTTCTTTTTGTCATGTTGTTTGGACTTGTGTTTCATTTATGGCCTTTAGGCAGGACAATTGTTCATGGCTGATGAGGTCTTATATTGTGCAATGGCAGTTTGTGTAAGAGATATGTTGCTCTGGAATAGATGGCAGTGTGTGGGGGTGGGGAGGTTGTTGTCCTAAGGGTTTGATTTTATTTCATTTGCCTTTCATTTTCTCCTAATCTTTACGTAAAATGTTCAAATTCAATTTTTGTAATGTGCATGCGGCAGGTGTCTCTGGGGTTCAGAGATCTGCGACATATGTAACATTTTGGCAAATAAAATCTGTTTTAAAAAGAAATAACTGTGAGAAGTATTGTGTCATCTCACATTGTGTGAAAGGACATCACATATAATCTGCAGCTGTCAAATGAATATTACACAAATCAAGTGGTACACAAGTAACATCAATGAGTACAAACAGTACATATTAACTAAGTGTGAGATGAGTATATGTTCATTGGTATACCTAGTCTTGGTATAAGATAAAGTTCCACTCAGTAATGGTTTATGAAGAAATATTGTGTTCTAAAGTAAATGTGTCACGTATGCCAGTAAACATGTATGTTGACAAATGTATCTAGAATAATACTGGAAGAAATAGCAGCAAATAACTTTTGTGTTATGCCATGTAAGTGTAGCCCCAATCCATGTGTAAGTGTCAAGTCCTGGTAAATATGCGATACCAACAATGCAAAGTACACATATGTCTCAGCCATTCTTGGGGCGTGGCTTGGACGCTGATTGGGATGGCGGCGTGAGCTTGCAGCTCCGCGCAGGGTCCCGCTATTTCTCCTGAAAACTACACCCGGGGAGACCCCTGATCGGCGCAACTGGTCTGCGAGGTGTTGGGGAACTACTGGAGAGCGGCTGAGAGCTCTTGGGAGACCGCTTGTGCCGCCGAGGCCTTGAGAGACGAAGCCGGAGGTGTTGCCCGGAGTGAGAAGAAAATGGCGGCGGAGAGGGACGATGGTCTCTGAACCAAAACCGAGGTGGACTGGCACCGGCCTGCAGAGTGGCCCGCCTTCTGTGAGATTGGTGTTACGGAGGCGTGCTGGCACGGACCTGTGGGGCAGGGCTGGGGGCCTGGAGGTCAGTTTTGGACTGGTGTACAATTTGAACGCGCCCGTTTGTGCCTCCCCCTCCCCCCTCCCCCGGCCCTGGCGACAGTGGAGCGGGCGGCCCTGGCACTCCTGGTTCTTTGAGTTGCCGGCACAGTAGAGGTACTCCACCACAATAACTGTTGGTGCGCACGTCCCCCGGGCAGAGGATACCGGGCTTTGGAGAAGTGTCCGTGTGACGACGACAGAGGCACCTAAGATGGCGGCCGCAGGAGGGGCAGCCATTACGGAGCAGGGCCAGGAGGACTCAATCGCGCGCTCTCAGGTCAGTGAGGCCCGAGCCTCCCCGCTGATGATGGAACAGGAGCAAAGGCTGAACCAGCGCCTGGACACTATCTTGGAGGCCATCACCTCGACTAAGGAGGCATTGCAGCAGGACATTGCGCAGGTCGCCACGGGGCTGGGTCTCCTGAGGGCGGATCATGCCAAGCTGGCGGACAAAGTTAAGGACCATGAGCAGCTACTTCTAGACCTGAAACCGGCGGTGGTGACCGCGGAACATAAGATTATGGACATCCTCAACCGTTTGGACACGCTGGAGAGACGAGCGGAGGATGCCGAAAGCCGTAATCGACGGAACAACGTACGGGTCATAGGCCTGCCGGAGAGAATTAAAGGGGATGATGCAGTGGCCTACATGGAGAATTGGTTCCGAACGGTGGTGGCACCGGAGGGCCTCTCACCCTTCTTCTGGTTGGAACGGGCACATAGGGTGCCGGCTCGCCCACCGGCGCTCAGCCGCCCTCCTAGACCGATGGTGGTGAAGCTCCTCCATTATAAAGATCGGGACCTGTTAATTCAGAAAGGTCGAGCATTGGGCCCATTTGAAGTGGAAAATAGCCGAGTCACGATTTTCCCAGACTATACGCAGGCAGTCCAGAAGAACAGGGCATCCTTCCTGGCGGTGAAAAAGGAATTGAGGGAGGAGGGTATCCAGTACTCATTGCTCTTCCCGGCCAAGCTGCGAGTAATCCTGGATGGGAACACTCAATTTTTCCAGACTCCTGATGAAGCGTGGTCATGGTTAGAATTGTATCGTGCCGGCACGGACAGGACTGGCAAAAGTCAGCGAGAGAGGCCTAAACCGCTTCAGGTCCGGAAATCCCAACGGATCCGCTCACGTAACAAGCTTCAAAGAGCGAAACGGGAAGCTCAAATGGCTGCGGACAAAAGAGGGGCGCTGGCAGCGACGGCGAGTATCACAAGGTCGCAACAGGAGAGTGACCTGCTTGTATCGGACTCTGGCGAGGACGGAGGCAGGACCGGAGAGGAATTATCGGAGGCAGAGAGTTCGAAGGGCCCGGCGGTCACCCCACAGACATCCGACGGGATCTTTAATGGCTGACTCATATATGGGACTTGTGACACTGTACTTCTCGCAGAGAAATATTCAGTTGGTATTAGAAGGGCTGCCAGGTAGGGTGTGGCATCAGCACTGCGGGATGGAAGGTGCGGGGCGCGGGCTCCGCCTGCCCGGGGTCGGCGATAATTCACCCCCTCGGGGCCCTTAAGGCCTTCTGTGGTGGCGACCACAGATTAGTCTGATGTGTGTTATGTTTAAGGTTTGGATCAGGGCTGAAACTGGGTTTGTAGGCTCTGTCCTGGGGATGTGTGTTATGTTTAAGGTTTGGATCAGGGCTGAAACTGGGTTTGTAGGCTCTGTCCTGGGGAGTGGGGGTTGGGGAGTTTTTTCTATAATTCTTTTGGGGGGGGGGCAACTGCTGCGATGTGGGTAATGAATAGCTGCACCTGAACTGGATTGTTATGCTTTGGCATGGGGACGTTGCCTAACTTGAAATGCCTAACATGGAATGTCCGGGGACTGCGAACTATGGTCAAACGCCACAAGGTGCATGCTTATTTGGTGAGGCGGGGGTCCAGATTGCAATGTTGCAGGAGACTCATTTAACTAAACAGGAATGCACTGCGCTACAGAGGAGATGGCGAGGTCAGGTCTTTGGAACCACTTATTCCGCGTTCGCTAGAGGGGTCCTGATATGGGTTCGAGCTGGTGTACCGTTCCAGATGTTGAATCAGCTGGTGGATCCTGAGGGTAGATATGTGGCGGTGGAGGGGAGGCTGTATGGCCGGGATGTGGCTTTGTGCTGTGTGTATGCTCCGAATGTTGACCAGGCTCGCTTCTTTGATGGCCTGTCGTGCTCACTGGCCTCTTTCTTGGCGGGGCCTGTGCTCCTGGGAGGGGACTTTAACTCAATCACTGATGTGGCAATGGATAGGTCTCACCCACCACTGGTTGATTCCCCAGTACGAAGACTAGCTGCACACAGGAAGGAGTGGCAGGAAAGGTGAGGCCTACTGGATGTATGGCGGGAGCAACACCAGGGTAGTAGGGATTATTCCTTTTTCTCGGCCCTCCATGCTCTACACGTCAGGATCGACTCGGTCCTGTGCAGTGGTTCCCTAGCTACATTGGTCACTCATACGGAGTACCTGACCAGGACCATCTGGGATCTTAATCCTTTGTTGGTGCACGTACAATGGCAGCGTGCGAGATCCGCGATTCCAACATTGCGGCTTCGGCCCGACACCTTGGAAGACTCGGTGTTTAGTGACACGGTCCAACGGGGCATAGACCAATACTTTGATGAAAATGAGGGGACAGCTAATAGTAGGTCCACTGAATGGGACGCGATGAAAGTGGTGGTGAGAGGAGCGTGTATGGGTAGGTTTTCGAATGCCCGAACGTCGGTGTTGAATGCGCTTGCTAGAGCGGAAGAGAGGTTGAGGGGTCTGGAACAGCGTAGACCGGACCGACCGGACTTACAAGCCCGGTTATTGGAAGCCAAGGAGGCAGTGGCTACCGAAACGGAACGGATGCGGAGCTATGATTATAGACAATATGCCATCAAAGCACATGCTGAAAGCGATAAGGTAGGCACGTTACTGGCCAGGCTCGCTAATCCTGAACTCAGAGGCTGCCCAATCTTGGGCATAAAAAATGCATCGGGGGAGATGGTTTATTCACAAACAGCGGTGATGGAATGTTTTCGGACCTATTATGCTGAGTTGTATGAGTGTCAACTGGGGGTGGAGGCCTGGGAGATCAGTGATTACTTGGAATCGATGCAGCTGCCGGGGCTGGATGTCGACGATGCGAAAGACTTGGGAGGGCCTATCACGCTCGCCGAGATCAGGGCGGCCATTAAGCATATGGCGAGGAACAAAACACCCGGGGTGGATGGCCTGCCGATTGAATTTTATCAGAAGTACATAGACAGTTTGGCGCCTAGATTACTGGTGGTGTACGGGGAGGCTCACAGGCTGGGGCGACTGCCCAGATCAATGAGGGAGGCGTTGATAGTGCCATTGTTGAAACCCGGCAGAGAGGCGTCCGATGTAAGGTCATATAGGCCGTTGTCCATGCTGACAGTGGACTACAAGATATTGAGCCGTATTCTAGCCACCAGGTTGGCCCCGCATATGACCAGGTTGGTGCACAGGGACCAAGCAGGGTTTATCCCTACGAGGAACACGGCGCTTAATATTCGTCGCCTAGTTGGGATATTGGACGGCGCGACGGAGGAGGACGGTGACCCGGCGGTGTTATCTGTGGATATTGAGAAAGCCTTTGATAGCCTGGAGTGGGTCTACTTAGAGGAAGTCCTGGTGAAGTTTGGCCTTGGCGAGGGGTTTCGTAGATGGACGAAGGTGTTGTATTCTTCGGCCACAGCGAGAGTACGCCTGGGCACTCTGGTATCCGCTGATTATACAGTTTGTAGAGGGACGAGACAAGGGTGTTCGCTGTCCCCATTGCTGTTCGCACTGGCGATGGAACCGTTAGCGGCACGTGCCAGGTCGGGAGTCATGTACGCGGGGATCGAAAGAGGTGAACAGTCGCACTATATATCTTTGTATGCAGACGATCTGCTGCTGTATATGGCGGATGCGGAGCAGGCTCTGGAAGGGGCGATGGATATGTTGTCTGAGTTTGGTCGGTTGTCGGGCCTCAAGGTTAATTGGACAAAGACTTGTATCTTTCCGCTCAGGGCAGACACGCCGTGTCCCCCTCGTGCTATAGGGGTGGTCTGGGAGCCATCTTGCTTCACTTATTTAGGAGCCCGAATCTACCACGAGGTCGCGAACTTATTGGAGGGTAACATTGAGTGATGTATAAGAGCACTGAGAGGCTGTATGTCCTTTTGGGCTACCCTCCCTTTGTCTGTGATGGGTAGAGTGGCTCTACTGAAGATGGTGGCGCTCCCACTTAACTTTATTACTTTCGCACGCTGCCCATTTGGATCCCTCAGAGGATCTTTAAGGACCTGCGGACGATGATAATCGACTTCCTTTGGGGGCACGGTCGCCGTAGAGTGGCATTGAACACCTTGCTTCGACCCAAGCTTGAGGGGGGGATGGCGGTCCCCGACTTTGAGTTGTACTACTTGGCCGCGCAGCTTCAGGTTCTCACGCAGCACGTGGCTAGGGTATTCAGAGGGCCAGAACACGAACGAGAGCACGGTATACAACGTCATGTCCTGGCTTACATTATCATGCAGCAGAAACTGGAGTTGCGAGGCCTCACTATGGAGGAGAAGACACTCAGGTTGTGTTGGCAAAGGAGTTTGAAGAGAGCGAAGGCGTCCCGACCGTATGCGCCGGAGATACCGTTGGGAATGTTGACTGCGCTGCCGCATGGGGGCGATTGGTCTCCGCTCCTGGAGTGGGAGGAGTTGGGACTGCAAGTGGTGGGTGATCTGTATATGGATGGGACGCTGGTCCCCTTCCAGACGCTGCAGGAACAGTTTGGGCTGCCGGAGGGGAGCTTCCTCTTGCATGCGGCTGTGGTAGCGGCGATGCAGAAGCACTGGAAAGGGGGGCTCCTTGAACCGGAAACGACTATGGCTTGCCAGTATGTTGTGATGGCCGCAGGTACATTTAAAGCGGTGACCTGCCTCCATAATAGGATGCTGCATGAGGGGTTGGATCCGCTCCTAGGCTTGAAATCGAAGTGGGAACTTAGCATAGGTAGGCCCATTCCGGACACGGTGTGGGGTCATATCCTTAAGCGTACGTGGAAGGGTACAAGGAACGCACGCTTTCAGCAGGTACATTTTTACATTCTGCACAGGGCTTACCTGACCCCGGAGAAGATTAAACGATATTTCCAGGTGCAGGAGGCGAGGTGTCCGAGGTGCCTGGCACTGGAGGCTGATATAGATCATTTGTTATGGGGCTGTCCGAAGCTGGAGCCTTACTGGGCGGAGGTTGGGGAACTCCTAAATGCAGTGACCGATCGGGAGGTGGATTTTGACATGGCGGCATGTTTGTTGCTCTGGTTCCCACACACAAAGAATACAAAAGTGACGAGTAAATTCATTGATCTGGGGCTGATACTGGCGCAGAGGGAAATCACTTGGCATTGGAAGTCCAGGGAGGGTCCGTCAGTAAGGAGATGGGTGAATGAACTGCTGAGGTGGTCTGAATGTGAGAGTGTGCTCCGTATGAGACAGGCGGTCAAGCTTGACAATGAAAAGAACCTATAAATGGCGAGAGCGTGGGAGATGATAGGCAAAGACGTTGCGTGATTCCATGGTGGAGGACGAAGACTGAATTGCTTGTGTATGCGGGCTCCATGAGGCTTATGAGTATAGAGGCATCAATTGACCTGTAGCGAGATCCATAGTAGCGTTAGGAACATGGCCCACATCGTTAGCGGTTGCCGGAGGGGGATGGGGGTTGTTTTGGGGTTATTGGGGGGGGGTTAGGCACCGGGACCCAGGTCGGGAGGCAGCAGCGATCCCCGGGGTTGGAACTGTCCCAGCGTGACGGGAGAGCTTGGATAGGCGATGGGGTAGAGACAGGGACACATGGAACTGATATGATAGGGGCTCACCATCGAATGGACTGGAGGTCAGGAGTGTGAGTATCGCCTGTGTAACTGGAATGTTAGTGCATGCTAGACGGTGTTGGGGGAATGTTAGGTGTTTAGGGGGGTAAAATGCGGATACACAAAGCGGTTATTGACCAATCGTCCCTCAGGGATGCTCACTGTGATGTTCTTGCTGGAGGTTTGGATTACTACGCCGCCCGGCCTCCGGGATACGGGCTGAATGGCTGTGTATGATCTGTGGTTTATTTTATCCATGCGGTGGGGACACCATGAGTGTGCTGGTTGATTTATTATATGCAATGGTTTCTAATTCTGCAATAAAAACAAATTTAAATAAAAAAATCTCTCAGCCATTCTTACCATCTAGGTACAAACATACACAGTCATCAACCCAAATTGACATACTTTAACAATGTGATGGAAGGGCAGTATTGTGCTGCAAGTTGGCAAAATGATCTACATCTGAGCCCATAAATGTAATACTCACAAAGTCAATCAATATGCAGTAGAACATGTCCAACACCAGTAACACATAGTATAAATTGCAACCAGGGTAAGGTCTCACAGTATACTCAGGATCCCAATCTCAACCCTCTTTTGCCACATCAATGATGCCATAATCAAGGCATATAAGTACTGAATTACCTATAAGTCAAACTCACATACATACACGTGAAATCCTAAAGTGCTGTATCCAGGTGTGTCTACAACAATTTGTCCCTTATAAAAGACGAACTACATTGCCATATCTATGTGTCAATCTAAGGTCACCATGACACCTTGCTCTCCAAAAAGCTTTATCAATTGGTTGACAACAAATATATAAAGGTATATGGACACTAGAATGTAAGGGGCATCGGAATTACAAACAGTCGTGAGATATGCCCGGGTCTCAACCACAAGGTGTCTGGAGCCATATTTGAACTGGATACATAAAACATCCCAGTGTCACTTTTTAACTCTCTTTAGGTTTAATATTATACATTTCAAAGTGGCTTTCCCAATACAAAAAAATGGTGCTATGACTTACCCCCATGTAGATGTCACAATATTACAAAACAAAGTAAAATCCATTTCAATATGTTTTGCTCCGATATCAAAGTCCATGTAAATCCTTCTTGATTCCTGTCTGGCGTAGCGTAAAAATTTGAAAGTACCTACTGGGAGTAGAGATGCTGCAAAGACTCCCTACGATGGAAATATTTTATGCTGTTTTAAATTTTCTTAAACAGGCTTTTACAATAAGAAAATGATATGCCGAGATATTATTTGAATAATATATATATGAGTATTATTTAACACTTCTAGGATTTGCACTTGTCACTTTATGAATGTAACATATGGATTACATTTTTATTAAAATGGAATTTAAATGATATTGTGTGAATTGTGCTACTGCTTTTATGGCATAACGCCAAATAAAGTTTTCTGAACTGGAAAATTTAAAGATCCATGTCTCATGCTGGAAATGCACTACATGTTCTAGTCAAATAGCCAAGCTAAACTAAGTGAAGAAATTCAAGGCTGAGCTGCTAATGTTATGTAGGTAAAGAAGAGCATCAGAGGTGTCGAAAAGACAAAGATATGTGTGAATGTCAAACATGTTGGCCTTGTCACAACCTACCTAGGGGTAAACATATGCCAGAGTCACTTAGCACAGATAGTGAGTGCAAATAACAGAGAAGTCAAGAACATTTCAAAATATTTATCATAGTAATCGACTGCCTAAACATGAAAGTCGGCATGTAAAAGTGTCCTAAGTGTCAGGACATGAACAACGTTTACAATTATACACTGACGATCCATGCAAAAACCAATGGACAACAATGTCTAACCCATATTGATCCAAATTGTACTAAATATGTCTGTGTTTGTCAGCAAACATAACGCACATGGACATTTACGTCTCTGTAATAATTAGCATAAACCTTTACTGTTGTATTATTGGACTTTCGGGTGACCATGGATATTGGTTGCAGCCATGGGTCATGGCCCCATTCACCCAAACCCAGATGGAGGCCAACAAATTGTCTATCATGACACACAGCAAGGCAAGGAATGTTGTGGAGAGGACTTTTGGAGTCCTAATGTCTCAGATTTCTGGACATGTCAGGGGAAGACTGTTGTTCTCACCCCCTATAGTCTGCAAAATAATCCTCATCTGTGCCATTTTGTACAAGATATGTGTAAAAACAAATCTCCCTTGGGACTATGAGCCATTGCATATGTAGGAAATGGAAGAGGATGAAGACAGCGGAGACATTCAGCACAACATCATCATTAATCTTTATTCGAATATCTAAAAATAGCCATAAAAGCACAGGAATTATCACATTAGTTCAAGTACTGTAATGGTCTCTGGAGGCAAAACCCATGAATCATCATGAAACCATACGGCAAGGTGCACCTGTGCTCCTCTTAAACTTCATTCGGTAATTATGCATGAAGTGTAGGGCGAAATGGTCCTGCGTGCCTTTTGCACGTGACACAGTAAGTTACTGCGGAGTCCCTCAATCAGCATAGCAGGGGCCTCCGTCAAGGACTCAACCCATAATGCCATAATCTAGTTGGTGTCCCCCAAGACCCTAAACAGGGCCCTTGTGCATAGGTCAAAACAATGCCCCATGGACCCATCACCCCAGGAAAAAAGGGGAGGAGGTACCAACTTGACCTACCACGTGGGTTGGGAGTCAAGTTCCGAAATGCCCAACACAGAACGAGTGCCTCCAGGTACGTTTGCCACAGGAGACGGGGGGGGCACTCTTGCACTATCAACGGTAGAAGGGGGACTCACTGGGTCCCCCACATATGGAATCGCAAAGGGGCCACTGCGTCACCTGTGCTGGATCTGGGGGCGGGCCATCGACTCGAGCCTTGAAGGCTTGCCCCATCCTGGGTTGCCTGGCAATGCAGTTTAGAAGGGGGCATGCTGGGAGGTGCTGGGTTGGTATAGCTGCAAGGAAGTGGGTGCCTTGACACAGCACTGCCACTTCAAAGGCCACTCTGCAGTATTGAGGAGCGCTCAGCACATGCTACCTTCTTTGAAAGCAGCACTCAACACATGCTGATGGAAACAAGGTTAATGGCTGGACTCACAAGTCCCCCACGCTCCAATTGTGGGTTTTATGATGGAATCCTTAGGAATTCTCGAAAAAAAAAAAAAGAAAAGGGAGGGGGCATGCCAACAGTCCCTGGAGATCACCGGGACACACACAGAGCGCAGAGACAGGCAGCAGGTCAGCCCACTAGTTTACTTGAGCAGCGTGCCAGCAGCCTAGCAAGTAAGCAGGTCAGCACAACAAAGCAATGAGTCACAGCACTGGTTTCTCCTGGCAGCACAGCACAGCAGTCCAATGTGCAGTTCCTAGAGCCTGCAGCATCTGGTTACAAGTCCATGTAGTGTCTATAAACATGGGGTCAGAGCCCCTTACATTTCGTTGTCACTCAATTAACATATAAAAAGGGCTGTCCACCATTTTATTATCAGTGGTTCGCCGCCATCTAGCGAGTACACACTGTTGTGTGCAACTAGAGAAAGCAGACTCTAATTTAAACCGTCACTGCCATCTACTGTCCAAAGTAGGCACAAGTTCTAACACAATTATTAATATAAAGCTATAGAAAATCAGGTGAAAGATTTAACAAAATGTATTATACTTTATACTTTTCAGAACTTAATTGAGGAGAGTGACAAGTTCGTCCAACAGAGAAAATATAATCGCAGAAGTAAGAAAAATATGTATTAGCATTTTTTTTTTAAATTGCTTTTATTAACAAAATGTCACAAAAACCAAGTTTCCATAAAAACCATTGCGTGTCAAACAGTTTTTACACACCTAGGGCCCGATTCACAGAACTAACTTAAGACAAAATCCTAAACTTACTACTTTTGGTATTCACAGAAGTTAGGATTTTGTCTTAAGTCTGTCTTAAGACAGACTTAAGACAAAATCCTAACTTAGGTCTGTCTTAAGTCTGTCTTAAGACAAACTTAAGACAAAATCCTAACTTCGGTGAATACCAAAAGTAGTAAGTTTAGGATTTTGTCTTAAATTAGTTCTGTGAATCGGGCCCACAATGTTTGTGGTAGATGATATAAATATCTACATTTAACCCAAAGGTAAAAGTGACCAATTAAATATCATTGTTAGTGAGTAGAGGGCAAGTAGAAAAAATAAAGTAACAATAACTAGTCAATATTATGAGTGAAAATGCATGTGTTTTTAAATGTCAGACTCCGTGAAATATTTTCTCTGAGTACAAATATAATAGTGCATGGTTGTTGATTTTTAAATTATATCATTATTATAATTTTTGCTGTATCAGGATTGAGAAGCAGTTTTTTTTACTAAGAATAAGGTGTGAACTAATTTCCTGCAGGAAAGGTGTTTGGCCATTGTCTAGTGGCAAGATTTTCTGTTTTTAGTCCACCAGGTACTTAGCTCAGGGAAGATGTTGGTCAGAGTCTGTGGGCCAGATTCTTTTATTTATTCTTACCCTGCCGGGAACTTACCTCAGGGAAGGTGTTGGACGGTGTCTGTAGACAGAAACTTAAAAAATGAACGGAGATGCACTCCTTTTCTTAATGATTATTCTGAATCTTTTAAATCACTTTTCAAACTATAAATCATAAATTGATCAGCGTGCTGCAGAGGTAGCACAGTTGTCTTCCCCGTGCCTCTATTTAAACCTCCCTATCTTGAGACCATAGGTCCCAGCCTCTACGCACTGTAGCCTAAGGATATACCAAAATATATGCAAATTGTTGCTGATAATTCATAACATTCTGTGCATTTTATTTCGACACCATAATGTATTCTTGTGAAATTAAACTCATCACAAAAACTATAATATATATGCCACATAGTCAACGTTGACTAAAGCAGGGAGAGAAAGTTGAGCGAAGATTTGCAGCAACGAAGATTTCGAGAGAGTCTTTGGGAGTCCTGTGAGTTACCGCCAGTTGTGGGGACCGACGAGTTGAGTCTATGTGGCATCCAGCAATGATGGTAAAGATTTACCAGAGGCAGGATTCATAAATCACAAGCTCCTGATGAAGGGTCAAGCATGACCCGAAATGCATTGAGCTCTTGAAATGGAAACACAGAAGAATTCTCAGAAAACAAAAAAATGTTTGTTGTTTAAATGTATGAGAAATGGAATGTAATTTATAGTTTTTGTGATGAGTTTAATTTCACAAGAATACATTATGGTGTCGAAATAAAATGCACAGAATGCTATGAATTACCAGCGACAATTTGCATATATTTTGTGAAATTTCAAAGGTATATCCTTAGGCTACAGTGCGTAGAGGCTGGGACCTATGGTCTCAAGCTAGGGGGACAGTGTTTGTGGGCCAGATTAACCATACTTATTCCGCCGGGTACTTACATCAAGGAAGGTTTTGGTCAGAGTCTAGGTGCATGATTTATTACTCTTACTCCGCCGGGTACTTACCTCAGAGTAGGTGTTGGTCGGTGTTTATGGGCCAGATTAACTATACTTATTCCGCCGGGTACTTACATCAGGGAAGGTTTTGGTCTGAGTCTGGGTGCATGATTTACTATTCTTACTCCACCGGCTACTTTCCTCAGGGTAGGTGTTGGTTGGTGTCTGTGGGCCAGATTAACTATTCATATTCCGCTGGATACTTACCTCAGGGAAGGTTTTGGTCTGAGTCTGGGTGCATGATTTACTATTCTTACTCTGCCGGGTACTTACCTCAGGGAAGGTGTAGGTCTGTGTCTGGGAGCCAGATTTTTTATTCTTACACCATCGGGTATTTACCTCAGGGTTGGTGTTGGCCAACATATAGTATCTTTTCTAAGTAAGATACAACAAAGAAATGTAATATAACTAAATTACAATCATAATATATCCTATGTCTTTGTTTTTCTAACCAGATACCACATAGAGAGCCATTACCGTCAATCAATAAACTGCCAAATGGAAGATCCTCTTAAAATATCAGTTGCATAAAAGAAAAAAACATTCAATCTTGAGGTACAAATGAAATAACCTTTTAATTTGCCTTATCTATTTTTAAAACTTATACTGGTGCAACAATGTAACTCTGTTTTCTGAGAGCATGTTTTCCTATTCTTACTCTGCTGGAAACTTACCTCAGGGTGGGTGTTGGACAGTGACTGGGGACATGTTTTACTATTCTTACTCCGCTGGGTACTTTCATTAAGGAAGGTGTTGGGCAGTGGCTGTGGGCCAGATTAACTAGGTTTAGACCACCAGGTACTTACCTCAGAGAAGGTGTTGGACAGTGTATGTGGACCAGATTAACTATTCTTATTCTGCCGGATACTTACCTCATGGAAGGTGTTGGTCAACATATATTAAATTTTCTAAGTAAGTTACACCAAAGAAATGTAATATTTCTAAAATATTAAATATGCTATGTCTTTGATTTTCAAATCAGATATCACCATTACCGTCAATCCATTAACTGGTAAAAGGAAGATGAAGCTTAAAACATCAGTTGTATGAAAGAACCAAACATCCAAACTTCAGGTACAAATGAAACAACCTTTTAATTTGCCTTATCTATTTTTTAAACTTTAACCGTTGTAACAATCTAACTCTCTTTTCTAGGAGCACGTTTTTCTATTTTTAAACAGCTGAAAACTTACACCCGGGAGGGTGTTGGGCAGTGTTGGGGGCAAGTTTTACTAATCTTACTCTGCAGGGTACTTAAATTAAGGAAGGTGTTGGTCAGTTTCTGGGGGCCAGATTAACTAGTCTTAGTACGCCGGGTACATACCTCAGGGAAGGTGTTGGTCAGTGTCTGGGGGACAGATTTACTATTCTTTCTCGACATGGTACTAACCTCATGGTAGATGTTAGTCAGTGTTTAGGGTCCAGATTAACTACTCATTGTACGCCGGGTACATACTTCAGTGAAGGTGTTTGTCAGCGTCTTGGCGCCAGATTTACTATTCTAACTCCGCCGGTTACTTACCTCAGAGAAGGTGTTGGTCAGTGTCTGAGGGCCAGAATTACTATTCTTACTCCGCTGGGTACTTACCTCAGGGAAGGTGTTGGTCAGTGTCTGTGGGCCAGATTAACTACTCTTATTCCGCTGGGTACTTACCTAAGGCAAGGTGTTGGTCAACATATAATAACTTTACTAAGACAGTTACAACAAAGAAATTTAATATATCTAAATAATAATTATAAAATATGCTATGTCTTTGTTTTTCTAACCAGATTTCGCATAGAGAACCACTAACATCAAACCATAAACTAGTAAAAGGAAGAACTGCTTAAAACATCTGTTGCACGAAATAACAAAACATCCAATCTTCAGGTACAAATGAAACAACCTTTTGATTTACCTTATCTTTTTAATTAAACCTCTAATAAAACAACCATCTTACTCCGTTTTTTAAAAATTAAAGATTTATGTAGTAATATTAAAAAATGATCAGACAGTTAAACGAACTTTAAAAATACATTTTTAAATTTGCAGTTTAACCAACAATTTTTATGTTAACTATTCCAATCCTATTATTGATACATGTAATTGCAGCTACGTCTACAACATTGACCTGGAAAACCAAACAGACTTGAAAAGAGAATACAAAGGAAAGCAACACATACAGCAATACTTTTGCAAACGAAACTTCACCACAGAAGAACAAAGAAATGCAAACCTCAGGTACAATGGAAAACATTTCACTAAAACTGAAAAACAAATCTATAATTAACTTTTTTTTAATCAGATATTAAAACTGTCAATAGTGTAGCACATTATAATGTGTTGTATGACGTTACTATGCATCCTGTCTCAACACATGCCTTTTAATTGGGGGGGAAACCCCCCCCCCAACCCCCCTTTCTGACTTGCAAGCTTTTTTGGGGGGCAGAACCCCTCCAAACCCCCTTTTTTAATTTTACCTTTACCACGCATGAGTTACAACGCATATTCCATTACCATGCATAACCTTTACCACAAAAATACCTTTAGCGCGTAAATATTTACAACGATTTTCGTTGAAAAGGCAGGCATGATAATGGCATATTTTTGATAAATGTTATCTCTGATCCCTGCCACTGTAGGGTCGGAGAAAACAGGTAAGACATTTTTGAGTAGTTGAACAGTAAACACCCCACAGCAGGGTCTGACCTATGTCCCCAAAGACCATCTTCCAAATACATGCGGCTTCCCCGCTCCAGCTCTCTATTTTTTAACTAAATGCCCCTTTCCCCCATCACACATCATAAAGAGGAAGTGGAAATGTCTTTCCATTTCCACCTACCATGCTGATTGCCTTCACATCACGACGGAAAGAGATGCTTTTTTGGGGTGGGGAGACCCCCCAACCCTCCCTTTTTTAAATTTCCTTTAGCACACATGCCTTTATTACGTATCCCACAGTAAATGTATGTGTGATAAAGGCTATTAGTGGTAACCACCCATGCGTTATAATGCATGTGTGGTTATGGTTATGGGTGGAAACAGTTGTGTTAAAGTGTCTGAATCCAGTTTTTAATGAGTTGTTTAAACTAAATCTTGCGTCCATTCTAAAACAGAAAAAATCTTGATTTTTGTAATTCTATTTAGATACCATAAATCTTCTGTGCAAAAAAACACAAATAGTTTAAAAAAAATGAAAACTCATTTATCATCCTCTTTTATTTACAGGATCATCAACAGATAATTCAAGTCGCCGAGCAAGTTATGTACAATCAAAGAGGGGTAAAAGGTTATTAAAATATGGTGGCCAAATTTACTGTAAGGAATGTTTAACTGAGCCCAGGAGTCATTGGAGGTGCGTAGAATATTTATCATCACATTGCAAAGGCAGAGCGGTTACTCTGGGAGACATAGTGGAGAGGTCCACAGAGCATAACCACTCTGCCTCTGCAATGGAGATAGAAGTAAGGGAAAATCTACAGCAGATCACATTTTTGGCAGCCACCTCCAATGAACCCTGTGGCTCAGTTGTACGGGAAGTTGCACAAAACATTCCCATGCATGTTGCCAGCAATATGTCAACAATCCCCAATTTAAGGCGCATGATCCAAAGACCAAAACAGGCCAACAATCCACATGCAATAAGACCACAAACTTTCTCCGATATTAACATCCCCCCAGAACTAACTGTGACTTTCACTAACAAACTTTTCTTTTACATGATCATGATAATCCTCTAAAACGTCTTCTAATCTTCTCTACAGCACGTAATTTGGCCACTCTTGAAAATACTGAAATTTGGATGATGGATGGCACTTTTAAGTCTACACCCCATCCTTTTAACCACATTTATACTATTCATGGCAATATTAACAACACAACTGTCCCCTTAGTATTTGGTTTGCTGCCTGACAGACAATCATGCACTTACACTGAGTTTTTATCAGTTATAAAAACCAAAACTCTCAACAAAAGTCCTAGGAAAGTAATAATTGATTTTAAGATACAAATTATAAATACTATTTGTAAAATATATCCAGACACCCAAATTCAAGGTTGTTTTTTTTCACTTTTCCCAGGTGTATTGGAGAAAAATACAAAAAACATCCTTAGCAGAAGATTATGTGTCAAACAGAAAACTACAATATGAGCTTAAAAAACTAACAGCTTTGTGTTTTGTTTCTCCTGATTTTGTAGATGACTTCTACACTGCAATTGTACAATCAGTTTATTTTATAACAAATGAAGAGAAATATTTTGAAGGAACCTGGATTGGCAATCTTAGCAGGTCAGGTAGCAGGAGGAAGCCAAGGTTCCCAATTGAATGGTGGAACTGCTACTTAACTTGCTTAGAGGGAGGAGCAAAGACGAACAATTCCATTGTAGCATGGCATAACTCTTTTAATAAATTCATTGGTAGGAGTCATCCAAACTTTTATCATTTCTTGGAAATTTAAAAAAAGAACAAAGTTTCCAAGAACTGAGGATGGCTCAGTCACTTTCAGGTACTCTAAATCCTCGAGTGACACGACGTAGCAGAGAGATGAGTGAAAGACTTCAATCAAAACTCCAACAATTTCCTTTAATGGGCACTTCTGACTACCTAGAAAGTATTGCATATATTCTTCATTTCTAACTGTCATTTCTAACATGTGAATTAATCCCCTGTTTTACTCATCTTCCAAAAGATTTAATTGACGTTTTTAAAAATTTACTCAAATTCAAAATAAAAATTTATTTTGCTATCTTGCCAACTTGCTATTTTTTTTTTAAACTGACGTCACATCAATTGGGGTTCAATACTTTTATATTAAAACACATTTATTTAATTTTCATATTTGTGTAAATTTACAAAGTTAGGCAAGGAATGGATTAATAAATGTATCTGACTTCATCTAAAATTGCTTTCATTAACAATTCATTAATCAGAAAATAATTGGCCCAAAGTGTGTATATTACGGAAACCTGCATGGGGATCAAAGTGTAGTCAATATAAATAAAAAATGAAACTCACCACAGTATTTAAATTTACCGTACACATCTTTCTTTACAGTAAATGTACCTCCCACATGTTAAGATGTATTTTAAAAAAAGATTAAATCCTAACCGCACCCCGTCTTCATGTCATTGCATTCTGAGAGGAACCACCAACTACAGAATCAAATGTGAAACAATTAGTGACTACGAAGTTTCTATAAAATTAAAACGGACTATTATAACGATTATACTTATCTCCAAACGGATGAATATATCATATTAAGAAAATATTTACAAATGTTTTTGATTTAAAATAAATATTTGTTGTGCATTTTTAAAAATTAAATGATACCTTTTTCCGAAATATTTTTAATATTTACTCAATAAATAAATTATTTTACTGGAAAATGACTGAATTTATTTTCTTAATTCATTAATAAATCTTAGATTCAATTTTATATTTGATTTATAAAGATATAAAATGTGCATGATGTTATTAATAATTGCATTGATCCATTGCTTATAATGATAATTGATTGTACAACATTTTTAAAACACTGGGATTTAATACCTGGGTATTAAAACACTACCCTACCCAATACCCCAACGATCCCACTCCTAAAATTTAGCGTAGTAAATTAATGTTAAGTTCATTTCTTATTTTTCTCATAAATAAGAAATAGCCACTTACAAATTAATACTCTGGGAAAAAATGTCCACAAGGAAAAAAATTAACTGGGTATTAAAACACTCCCCCACCCAACACCCCTATACCCCAAGCATCCCACTCCTATAAGTTAGCATAATAAATTCATGATAAGAATACTTCTTGTTTTTCTCATAAATAAGGAATAGCCACTGACACATTAATACTCTGGAAAAAAAATTCCGCAATGAAAAAAAATTCCTGGGTATTAAAACACAACCCCACCCAATACCCCTATACCCCAAGCATCCCGCTACTAAAAGTTAGCGTAGCAATTTCATGCCAAGTATACTTCTTGTTTTTCACAAAAAAGGAATAGACACTTACAAAAAAATACTCTGGGATTTTTTTTCCACTACAAAAAAAAATCCCTGGATATTAGAACACTACCCCACCCAATACCCCTATACCCCAAGCAACCTGCTCCTAAAAGTTAACATAGTAATTTCATGTTAAGTATACTTCTTGTTTTTCACAAAAAAGGAATAGCCACTTAGAAATTAATACTCAGGGTTTTTTTCCCCACTAGACAAAAAAATGCCTGGGTACTAAAACACTACCCCACCCAATACCCCTATACCCCAAGCATCCCGCTCCTAAAAGTTAGCGTAGTAAATTAATGATAAGTATACTTCTTGTTTTTTGCATAAAATGAAGACTAGCCACTTGTACAATTAAATACACAGGGATTTTTTATATATTAGAAAAAAAATACCTGGGTATTAAAACAATACTCCACCCAATACCCCTGTACCCCAAGCATAATAAAAACATGTAATTCATTCAAAAAGAAAAGAAAAACAACCATTTAAACATAAGCCTTTAGGATAATAATTTCAGGATATTTAAATAAATAGAAAATGCACAATTAATAAAATACACACAGCATATATAAAAAATCATGAAGTTCATCCCAAAACTTCAACCAAATTAACATAGCCATAGCCATAAAAAGATAAAAGATTACCGGTAAATAAAAAATGACCAAATGTTATATTTCAAACAAATACATCCAAAACATAGCACATAAAAAAAATCCATCAACATGAAATAAACTATTATTTCTAATATATAGGTGTGCCTGAAATTCATTTACTGCCTTCACCTCATCGAGGCCTCCATGTTCAAAGCCTATTTGAAGCTCAACCCAACCAAGATAGAATCCTTCTCACTTGTTATCAACAACAAGCAAGAAATAGTTCAAACCTGACTCAATTAAATGAGCCTTGATGGCTTTTAACGCCAACTTGCACCAATGACAAATCAGATTAATTACTTCTGGACACCAACCTCTACCTGAAGGAACACACAGCCAGGAAGCCAAAGGCCACCTGGGACCAGCTCTCCTTACTGAAAAAGTGAAACTGTTCCTCCAAAAAGCAAATTCGGAACTGCTGTTCAAGCCCCTGAAGTCTGAAATCTGGATGATGGAAATGGAATGGAATCTGTATGGCCTCCTGAAGTCCACAATGGCTCCACTAGAGGGAATCCTACACTATGCAGCATGTCTCACCCAGGATACCATATTAGGTACCACTGTATTATCAAAAATTACAAATGTACAAAAAAGCATATTTACAGACATCTCATCCTTTAAAAATGCTGCTTAAATAGTCTAAAGTGCAGAACTAAGCAAAAGATCGATGTATGAAACATACATCAATAACGTTACATTTAAAAATGCATTTAATTTAAAGTGCGCTTAAATTTTACTTTTAAAAGAATAAAATATAGATTTCTTACCTGTCACCTGCACGCCTTTCACCAGCAGCCCTTACTTCCACCAACCACGGAAACAAGCGTGAAAACACTTCTAACAAAATTAAACAAGCATTGGAAATGCAATAGGTCTCGCATTAGAAAAGTTGGAGTTATTGGTATTGTAAATGACATATGTTATTTATTTGTTGGTTTTTAAAATTGCTAAATTGATGGCTTTGTCATTTACAATGCCAATAGTTATAACTTTTGCGAATGTGACACCTATAGCATTTGGAATGCAACATATTTTGTATTTACGTGACTTAGATGGCAGCTCTTGTCGTTAGGCCACATCTCTAGAGAGCAGGAGAGTGCAGCAGGGGAGAGAAGCACAGCAATGCAATAGGTCTTGCATTAGGAAAGTTTGAGCTATTGGTCTTGTGAAGGACACATTTTTTATTTATGTGCTTGTTTTGAAAATAGCGAATTAATAGCTTTGTTATTTACAATGCCAATAGTTTTATCTTTTGCAAATGTCACACCTATTGTAACACAATATGTGTTGTGAGGGTGAGTGAGGGTGAGGGTGAGGGGTTGAGGGTGAGGTGTTGAGGGTGAGTGAGGGTGAGGTGTTGAGGGTGAGTGAGGGTGAGGTGTTGAGGGTGAGGTGTTGAGGGTGAGTGAGGGTGAGTGAGGCTGAGTGAGGGTGAGGGGTTGAGGGGGAGGGGTCGAGGGTGAGGGGTTGAGGGTGAGGGAGGGTGAGGGGTTGAGGGTGAGGGAGGGTGAGGGGTTGAGGGTGAGTGAGGGTGAGGTGTTGAGGGTGAGTGAGGGTGAGGGGTTGAGGGTGAGGGAGGGTGAGGGGTTGAGGGTGAGTGAGGGTGAGGTGTTGAGGGTGAGTGAGGGTGAGGGGTTGAGGGTGAGTGAGGGTGAGGTGTTGAGGGTGAGTGAGGTTGAGGGTGAGTGATGGTGAGGGGTTGAGGGTGGGTGAGGGTGGATGAGGGTGGGTGAGGGCGAGTGAGGGCGAGTGAGGGCGAGTGAGGGCGGGCGAGTGAGGGCGAGTGAGGGTGAGTGAGGGTGAGGGTGAGGGGTTGAGGGTGGGTGAGGGGTTGAGGGTGGGTGAGGGTGAGGGGTTGAGGGTGAGTAAGGGTGAGGGGTTGAGGGTGAGTG
This sequence comes from Lissotriton vulgaris, assembly GCF_964263255.1. Classification (NCBI taxonomy): domain Eukaryota; kingdom Metazoa; phylum Chordata; class Amphibia; order Caudata; family Salamandridae; genus Lissotriton; species Lissotriton vulgaris. The sequence goes on along the minus strand of NC_141689.1, from coordinate 1,229,606,097 downwards.
AGGGTGAGGGGTTGAGGGTGAGTGAGGGTGAGGTGTTGAGGGTGAGTGAGGGTGAGTGAGGGTGAGTGAGGGTGAGGGGTTGAGGGTGAGTGAGGGTGAGTGAGGGTGAGGTGTTGAGGGTGAGTGAGGGTGAGGGTGAGGCTGAGGGGTTGAGGGTGAGTGAGGGTGAGGGGTTGAGGGTGGGTGAGGGTGGGTGAGGGCGAGTGAGGGCGAGTGAGGGCGAGTGAGGGCGAGTCAGGGCGAGTGAGGGCGAGTGAGGGCGAGTGAGGGCGAGTGAGGGCAAGTGAGGGCGAGTGAGGGCGAGTGAGAGTGAGTGAGGGTGAGGGTGAGGGGTTGAGGGTGGGTGAGGGGTTGAGGGTGGGTGAGGGTGAGGGGTTGAGGGTGAGTGAGGGTGAGGGATTGAGGGTGAGGGGTTGAGGGTGAGTGAGGGTGAGGGTGGGTGAGGGTGAGGGTGAGGGTGGGTGAGGGTGGGTGAGGGTGAGGGTGGGTGAGGGTGAGTGAGGGTGAGGGGTTGAGGGTGAGTGAGGATGAGGGTGAGTGAGGATGAGGGGTTGAGGGTGAATGAGGGTGAGGGTGAGTGAGGGTGAGGGTGAGTGAGGGTGAGGGTGAGTGAGGGTGAGTGAGGGTGAATGTGAGTGAGGGTGAGTGAGGATGAGGGGTTGAGGGTGAGTGAGGGTGAGGGGTTGAGGGTGAGTGAGGGTGAGTGAGGGTGAGGGGTTGAGGGTGAGTGAGGGTGAGGGTGAGTGGGGGTGAGGGGTTGAGGGTGAGTGAGGGTGAGGGGTTGAGGGTGAGTGAGGATGAGGGTGAGTGAGGATGAGGGGTTGAGGGTGGGTGAGGGTGAGTGAGGTTGAGGGTGAGTGAGGGTGAGGGTGAGTGAGGGTGAGTGTGAGTGAGTGGAGTGAGGGTGAGTGAGGGTGAGTGAGGGTGAGTGAGGGTGAGGATGAGGGGTTGAGGGTGAGTGAGGGTGAGGGGTTGAGGGTGAGTGAGGGTGAGTGAGGGTGAGGGGTTGAGGGTGAGTGAGGGTGAGTGAGGGTGAGGGGTTGAGGGTGAGTGAGGGTGAGGGGTTGAGTGAGGGTGAGGGTGAGTTGGGGTTGAGGGTGGGTGAGTGAGGGTGAGGTGTTGAGGGTGAGTGAGGGTGAGTTAGAGTGAGGGTGAGTGAGGGGTTGAGGGTGAGGTGTTGAGGGTGAGGTGTTGAGGGTGAGTTAGGGTGAGGCATTGAGGGTGAGTGAGGGTGAGGTGTTGAGGGTGAGTGAGGTGAGGTGAGTGAGGGTGAGTGAGGGTGAGTGAGGGTGAGTGAGGGTGAGTGAGGGTGAATGAGGGTGAGTGAGGGTGAGTGATGGTGTGGGTGAGGGGTTGAGGGTGAGTGAGGGTGAGGGGGTTGAGGGTGAGTGAGGGTGAGGGGGTTGAGGGTGAGTGAGGGTGAGGGTGACTGAGGGTGAGGGATTGAGGGTGAGGGGTTGAGGGTGAGTGTGGGTGAGGGTGAGTGAGGATGAGGGGTTGAGGGTGGGTGAGGTTGAGGGTGAGTGAGGGTGAGTGAGGGTGAGTGAGGGTGAGGGTGAGTGAGGGTGAGTGAGGGCGAGTGAGGGCGAGTGAGGGTGAGTGAGGGTGAGTGATGGTGTGGGTGAGGGGTTGAGGGTGATGGGTTGAGGGTGAGTGAGGGGTTGAGGTTGAGTGAGGGTGAGGGTGAGTGAGGTATTGAGGGTGAGGTATTGAGGGTGAGGGGTTGAGGTTGAGTGAGGGTGAGTGAGGATGAGGGGTTGAGGGTGGGTGAGTGAGGATGAGGGGTTGAGGGTGGGTGAGGGTGAGTGAGGTTGAGGGTGAGTGAGGGTGAGGGTGAGTGAGGGTGAGTGAGGGTGAGTGAGGGAGGGTGAGTGGGTGAGTGAGGGTGAGGGGTTGAGGGGGTGAGGGGGAGGGTGGTTAGGGTGAGGGGGTGGGTGAGGGTGGGTGGTGGGTGAGGGAGGGAGGGTGAGGGTGAGGGTGAGGTGGTGTGAGGGTGAGAGGGGTGAGGGGGTGGGGTGGGGATGAGTGGAGTGAGTGGGTGAGGGGTTGAGGGTGAGTGAGGGTGAGTGAGGGTGAGTGAGGGTGAGTGAGGGTTAGTGAGGGTGAGTGAGGGTGAGTGAGGGTAAGGGTGAGTGCGGGTGAGTGAGGGTGAGGGTGAGTGAGGGTGAGGGTGAGGTGTTGAGGGTGGGTGAGGGTGAGGGGTTGAGGGTGAGTGAGGGTGAGGGGTTGAGGGTGAGTGAGGGTGAGGGGTTGAGGGTGAGTGAGGGGGAGGGGTTGAGGGTGAGTGAGGGTGAGGGGTTGAGGGTGAGTGAGGGTGAGTGGTTGAGGGTGAGTGAGGGTGAGTGGTTGAGGGTGAGTGAGGGTATGTATGTATGTATGTATGTATGTATGTTGAGTTTGAGGGTGAGTGAGGGTGAGTGAGGTGTTGAGGGTGAGTGAGGGTGAGAGGGTGAGGGGTTGAGGGTGAGTGAGGGTGAGTGAGGGTGAGGGTGAGTGATGGTGAGTGAGGGTGAGTGGTTGAGGGTGAGTGAGGGTGAGGGTGAGTGAGGGTGAGTGGTTGAGGGTGAGTGAGGGTGAGGGTGAGTGAGGGTGAGGGGTTGAGGGTGAGGTGTTGAGGGTGGGTGAGGGTGAGGTGTTGAGGGTGAGTGAGGGTGAGGGTGAGTGAGGGTGAGGGGTTGAGGGTGAGTGAGGGTGAGTGAGGGTGAGGGGTTGAGGGTGAGGGGCTGAGGTTGAGGGGCTGAGGGTGAGTGAGGGTGAGGGGTTGAGGGTGAGTGAGGGTGAGGGGTTGAGGGTGAGTGAGGGTGAGTGAGGATGAGGGGTTGAGGGTGGGTGAGTGAGGATGAGGGGTTGAGGGTGGGTGAGGGTGAGTGAGGTTGAGGGTGAGTGAGGGTGAGGGTGAGTGAGGGTGAGTGAGGGAGGGTGAGGGAGAGTGAGGGTGAGTGTGAGTGAGGGTGAGTGAGGGAGGGTGAGGGTGAGTGAGGGTGAGTGTGAGTGAGGGTGAGTGAGGGTGAGGGTGAGGGGTTGAGGGTGAGTGAGGGTGAGGGGTTGAGGGTGAGTGAGGTTGAGTGAGGGTGAGGGGTTGAGGGTGAGTGAGGGTGAGTGAGGGTGAGGGGTTGAGGGTGAGTGAGGGTGAGGGTGAGTTAGGGTGAGGGGTTGAGGGTGGGTGAGGGTGGGTGAGGGTGAGTGAGGGTGAGGGGTTGAGGGTGAGTGAGGGTGAGGGGTTGAGGGTGAGTGAGGATGAGTGAGAGTGAGGGTGAGTGAGGGGTTGAGGGTGAGTGAGGGTGAGTGAGGGTGAGTGAGGGTGAGTGAGGGTGAGTGAGGGTGAGTGAGGGAAAGGGTGAGTGAGGGTGAGGGTGAGGTGTTGAGGGTGGGTGAGGGTGAGGGGTTGAGGGTGAGTGAGGGTGAGGGGTTGAGGGTGAGTGAGGGTGAGGGGTTGAGGGTGAGTGAGGGTGAGGGGTTGAGGGTGAGTGAGGGTGAGGGGTTGAGGGTGAGTGAGGGTGAGTGGTTGAGGGTGAGTGAGGGTGAGTGGTTGAGGGTGAGTGAGGGTATGTATGTATGTATGTATGTATGTTGAGTTTGAGGGTGAGTGAGGGTGAGTGAGGGTGAGTGAGGTGTTGAGGGTGAGTGAGGGTGAGAGGGTGAGGGGTTGAGGGTGAGTGAGGGTGAGTGAGGGTGAGGGTGAGTGATGGTGAGTGAGGGTGAGTGAGGGTGAGTGGTTGAGGGTGAGTGAGGGTGAGGGTGAGTGAGGGTGAGGGGTTGAGGGTGAGGTGTTGAGGGTGGGTGAGGGTGAGGTGTTGAGGGTGAGTGAGGGTGAGTGAGGGTGAGGGTGAGTGAGGGTGAGGGGTTGAGGGTGAGTGAGGGTGAGTGAGGGTGAGGGGTTGAGGGTGAGGGGCTGAGGGTGAGGGGCTGAGGGTGAGTGAGGGTGAGGGGTTGAGGGTGAGTGAGGGGTTGAGGGTGAGTGAGGGTGAGGGGTTGAGGGTGATAGAGGATGAGTGAGAGTGAGGGTGGGTGAGGGGTTGAGGGTGAGTGAGGGTGAGGGGTTGAGGGTGTGTGAGGGTGAGGGTGAGTGAGGATGTGGGGTTGAGGGTGGGTGAGGGTGAGTGAGGTTGAGGGTGAGTGAAGGTGAGTGAGGGTGAGGGTGAGTGAGGGCGTGTGAGGGCGAGTGAGGGTGAGTGAGGGTGAGTGAGGGTGAGTGAGGGTGAGTGAGGGTGAGTGATGGTGTGGGTGAGGGGTTGAGGGTGAGTGAGGGTCAGGGGTTGAGGGTGAGTGAGGCTGAGGGGTTGAGGGTGAGTGAGGGTGAGTGAGGGTGAGTGAGGCTGAGGGGTTGATGGTGAGTGAGGGTGAGGGTGAGGGTGAGTGAGGGTGAGGTATTGAGGGTGAGGGGTTGAGGTTGAGTGAGGGTGAGTGAGGGTGCGGGTGAGGGGTTGAGGGTGAGTGAGGGTGAGGGGTAGAGGGTGAGTGAGGGTGAGGGTGAGTGAGGATGAGGGATTGAGGGTGGGTGAGGGTGAGTGAGGTTGAGGGTGAGTGAGGGTGAGGATGAGTGAGAGTGAGGATGAGTGAGAGTGAGGGTGAGTGAGGGGTTGAGGGTGGGTGGGGTTGAGGGTGGGTGAGGGTGAGGGGTTGAGGGTGAGGGGTTGAGGGTGAGTGAGGGTGAGGGTGAGTGAGGGTGAGGGTGAGTGAGGGTGAGGGTGAGTGAGGGTGAGTGAGTGTGAGTGAGGGTGAGTGAGGGTGAGTGCGGGTGAGTGAGGGTGAGGGTGAGGTGTTGAGGGTGAGTGAGGGTGAGGGGTTGAGGGTGAGTGAGGGTGAGTGGTTGAGGGTATGTATGTATGTATGTATGTATGTTGAGTTTGAGGGTGAGTGAGGGTGAGTGAGGGTGAGTGAGGGTGAGTGAGGGTTAGGTGTTGAGGGTGAGGGGTTGAGGGTGAGGGTGAGGGGTTGAGGGTGAGGGTGAGGGGGTGAGGGTGAGTGAGGGTGAGGGTGAGTGAGGGTGAGGGTGAGTGTGAGTGAGGGTGAGTGAGGGTGAGTGAGGGTGAGGGGTTGAGGGTGAGTGAGGGTGAGGTGTTGAGGGTGAGTGAGGGTGAGTGAGGATGAGGGTGAGGTGTTGAGGGTGAGTGAGGGTGAGGGTGAGGGGTTGAGGGTGAGTGAGGGTGAGGGTGAGGGGTTGAGGGTGAGGGGCTGAGGGTGAGTGAGGGTGAGGGGTTGAGGGTGAGTGAGGGTGAGGGGTTGAGGGTGAGGGGTTGAGGGTGAGTGAGGGTGAGGGGTTGAGGGTGATAGAGGATGAGTGAGAGTGAGGGTGAGTGAGGGGTTGAGGGTGAGTGAGGGTGAGGGGTTGAGGGTGAGTGAGGGTGAGGTGTTGAGGGTGAGTGAGGGTGAGGGTGGGTGAGCATGAGGGTGAGTGAAGTGTTGAGGGTGAGGGGTTGAGGGTGAGTGAGGGTGAGGGGTTGAGGGTGAGTGAGGGTGAGGGGTTGAGGGTGAGTGAGGGTGAGGGGTTTAGGGTGAGTTAGGGTGAGGTGTTGAGGGTGAGTGAGGGTGAGGGTGGGTGAGCGTGAGGGAGGGGTTGAGGGTGAGGTGTTGAGGGTGAGTGAGGGTGAGGGTGAGGGGTTGAGGGTGAGTGAGGGTGAGGGGTTGAGGGTGAGTGAGGGTGTGACCATATCCATTCCAGACACTGATAATTAATTGGCGACAAAAGTTATTATTTGACGTGGCATATCTTAATTGCTAGGTTTTTTAATTACTAGTTGATGTTTAATTTTTGTAATCATTTTTTTAAGTATGCACCTCTTAAAAAATAAATAAAAATGTTGCTTGTTATGTATTTCCATTTGTAGACCTAGAATAGTTATGGTGCATTGTATGTAGCTTTAAAAAATAAAAATGTAGACTGCTCAATGTATTTCCGTGAATAGATGCAGGTTGCCTCTTTCTGTTAAATAATATCCCTTGTTCAACTTACTATAGTGGCGCGGCATACTATGAAGCAGAGGAGGACTGACTGTCAGAGCCTTGCTCTTTCCTCTCTTGCCAACAGGGCTACTCCAGAATAAGACCACGAAAACCATAATTTGTGAAACATGGCCATTTGACTCGCAGCCCGGTCAGTGGAGGGGCTCCGCTTTCTGATCCGTAGAGGCTGATGCGCAGTCACTTTCTTGAAGAGGAAATGGGGAATAAAAACTTTACTTTTGCAGTGATGTCGATGAACCTGGCTTGATGTCACACTGCTGCATTGTGCTGATTTTCTAAGTAAAAACATGCATAGTGAGGAGCACTAATACGGGTTTGAGATGGTGGAAGAGCTGCTTATCTCTTATGGAGATAGATTATCTGGGGGGAGGAAGGGCTCCTAATGGGAAGTGTAGACAGGGAGAAATTGAGAAAAAAGCTGAGCAGGGAGGGTGTTATTGCGGCTATCTGTTTGCCAGAGGGAGGAGAAATGCCGGCCTGAGGCAGAGCACACGCTGAGAAGCTTGTGGGAGGGGGGGCTGGGCTGCCTTTGATCTGGTAATGCGAGGCAGGCAGGCAGGCGGCTGGTGGCATTGTGCACGCGCTTTTTAGGGCTTGCGCTTGCGCAATGACCTAAAAAGCACATGCACTTGAAGGAATCGCCAGTGGAATCGCCAGTGGTGGTTCAACACTGGATAAGCCGTAATAGAGCTTCGCCAGCGATGCGCAGAAGCGCATCAGCAGGCGAGCCCTAAAAAGGACTTTTTTTTTTACGTACACGCAGAACGTAGGAAGGATGACTGGAATGTAACTTAAGTGGTAAAGACGATCGTGGAAGGCATACGCGTGGAAAAGACGTTTACGTGGTAAGGCCCCGTAGTAAACGTTACGCGTAGTAATGCTTTCGTTGTAAAGGATGTTTCCCATTTTTATTGAACTCGCCTTTTGATTCAGAATCCACTGTTCTTCTGCCTTTGAGCCATTGTCATTCTACTGTACGCCTGTGAAATGAAAGCTTTGTGTTAGAGGCTTGTAGATTTCACGTGCTTGCAATTAAACGTGCTTGTAATTAACCGATCGGCATTAGCTCGGTGTACAGGTCCGCCGCTTGTGTGATTTTACATCAAGGCCCGGAGACCAATATTATGCACTACCTTTCATTACTACTCAGGCAGCAGCAACAAAATAGAACCAGAACACTCAAAAAACTTCTAGAATACTGAACATGCATATCCTCTTAGAACCTGCAGCCATCTCCTCTTTTGTTGCTGCTCGGGCTAAAGATAAGTCACTTTTTAAAACTGTCGTTTTAATGTGTGAGCAAGTTAATTTGTAGAGATGTTTATTTAGGAAATGTATATGATTAATATGTATAGAAAGCGAATTTAAGAATGAATATGTTTAGTTCTTAAATTTTTTTTTTTTTTAAATCTGTTTATTTAAATTAGGAATACAAAAGAATAGTTTTAACTGGGGAGAAACGATTCAAGGAATAGTGAAAGGAAAACTGGGTGAGTTTATTTAAAAGGTCTGGATGACAGTTTATTATTGGAGTTTGTCCCAAAGTACAGGGAAGCTGTGGGGCCGATTTTCGGATCGTATCTTGATTGAAGCTGTATTTTATTTTAGTCAGGCTGGGGTCGATGTTTTTGTGAAGCCACCACTTGTGTGATTCCTTATATTTACAGGGGTTTAACTTGCCTTCAGTAGTCAGTGTGTTTCTTTTCATAACGTATGCACGCTTGCTTCAATCTCGAGGCTGCTCGGTTGTGAATTGCTCGACTGGCTTTGATGTTCACAAAGAATGTTAAATCAATTACCGAAACCGACTTGTAAGGATCCGATGAGTTTTTACTTATTCTTAGAGTTGCGTGATGGGTATTGTAGTCCCAAACTTTGTGATGGATAACGTTGAAAAAGTATATTCTTAATTGAAAGTCTGCTAATTCCCGTCATTTCATGTAAACCCCTCTTTCCCCAAAGGCATGGGCCAATGCGTTTCAAGCTCCTAAAGATTTCAGGCGTTGTCCTCAGGACCAGGACTCGGTCATTTCTGTGAAAGGTAAAATAAACTGGTGTATGTTAGGGAATGTTGATTCCAAATTTACCCTACTGATTAACTCCACACTTTCATTGCTTTTTCAGCGTACCTCTAGTCCTATCAGTATGGAAACCTCCAGTGTAGAGTATAACCCCAATAGGTGCTTGGGGAAAACGATTTCCTGTGGGGGAGTGTACCAAGTATTAGTACATGTTTAGTATATGGATATTAGCAATTGCAAATGCAGTGACTTTGATTTGGGTGACGAAAATGTTTGGGAAATACCCGTATTTTTATTGAACTCGCCTTTTGATTCAGAATACATTGTTCTTCCGCCTTTGAGCCATCCTCATTCTACTGTACCCCTGTGAAATTAAAGTTTTGTGTTAGAGGCTTGTAGATTTCACGTGCTTGCAATTAAACGTGCTTGTAATTAAACCAGCATTAGCTCGGTGTACAGGTCCACCACTTGTGTGATTCTTTCTGTTTGCAATGCGTGTGGATTTAATGCGCTTGTGATAGAACCGAACGCCATTTACATGGTGTGTGAAGCCGCTGCTTGTGTGATTCCTTATGTTTACAGGGGGTTAACTTGCATTCAATATTCAGTGTGGTTCTTTTAATTCCTTACGAACGCTTGCTTCAATCTCAAGGCTGCTTGGTTGTGAATTGCTTGACTGGCTTTGATGTTCACAAAGGATGTTGAATCAATTACAGAAACTAACTTGTAAGGATCGGAGGAGTTTTTACTTATTCTTAGAGTTGCGTGATGGGTATTGTAGTTCCAAACTTTGTGATGGATAACGTTGAAAATGTATATTCTTAACCCCTTCGCTGCTGGCCGTTTCCGCCGCTGTGCGGTAAACGAACAGGGCGGGGCCGTGACGAACCCCAGCCGTCATCAGCACACGAGCACCGCTGAGCGTGACGGCTGGGGTTCGTCACCAGCATACAAGGGGTTAATTCAAAGTCTGCTAATTTCCGTAATTTCATTTAAGCCCCTCTTTACTGTGTTAAACTTCATAATTAGATAGGCCTCCTTTATCACTAACAGAGTTTCTGGATCCCCGCCTATAGGGCTCGGCGCAATTGCACTGAGTACGGTCCAGTTGAAGTCTCTTTCTGTGTGGCCCTTCTCCACGAAGTGGTTGACCATCAATCAATCAAACAATCAGGGGATTATAAAGCATGCTACTCACCTGTGAGGGTCTCAAGGCTGGGGGGGTGGGGGGGTTGCAGATCCAGATCAGTCGTAGAGCCAGGTCTTGAGGCTCTTCCTGAAGGTGTGCAGTGTGGGGGAGTATCTGATGTTGACTAGGAGCTCGTTCCAGGTCTTTGCTGCGTTGGATGAGAAGGCTCTTCCACTTGCTCTTGTTCTGCGGATGCGTGGGGTCTCTGCCAGGGCAAGCTTGGCAGAGCAGAGGCTCCTTTTGGGTACGTGGAAGGAGACTCTTTCATTGAGGTATTTGGGTCTGATGTTGTGGATGGATTTGTAGGCATGTGTGAGTAGCTTGAAGGTTACTCTCCTCTTGACGGGGAGCCGGAGCCAGTGGAGGTCTCGTAGGTGCTGGGTCATGCTCTCGTGTCGTGGGGTTCCAAGGACGAGCCTGGCTGCGGATCCAAGGACAAGGACCTCTGTCTTCTCCGAGTACAGTTTTAGGCAGCTGTCGCTCATCCAGGCTGCTACGTCTTTCATTCCTTCTTGGAAGCTGAGTCTGGTGTCTTCGGGGTTCTTCGTGAGAGAGAGGATGAGCTGGGTGTCGTCTGCATAAGATACTATGCTGAGCCCATGCTGTCTGGTGATGGTGGCGAGGGAGGCCAAGCAGATGTTGAAGAGTGTGGGGCTGAGCGAGGATCCTTGGGGTACTCCACAGTAGGTCTCTGTAGGTTCGGAGAGGAAGGGAGGGAGTCTGATCCTTTGGGTTCTGTCGGAGAGACATGAGCGGATCCAGTCGAGGGTGGTTGCTCGTATACCGGCATCGTGGAGTCTGGTGTGAGAGTATGGTGTGAGATGGTGTTGAAGCCTGCAGAGAGGTCTAGTAGGATGAGGGCCGTGGTGTGGCCCTGGCTGAGTAGCATTCGGATGTCGTCGGTGGCAGTGAGGATGGCAGTCTCGGTGCTGTGGTTGCTGTGGAATCCTGACTGTAAGGAGTGGAGGATGGCGTTCTCTTCGCTGTTCATTGATGAATCTATCAGTGACTTTGGCTGCGAAGGGAAGGAGAGAGATGGGCCGGTAGTTTTTCAGGTTCGTTGGGTCTGCCAAGGGTTTCTTGAGGAGGGGCTTGACCTCTGCCTGCTTCCAGTCATCTGGGAAGATGACAGACTTGTTCGGGTGCTATGGCGGCTCTGTGGTAGATGTGTGGTGGGTAGTGTAGCAGGGTTTCCGTTCTCCCACAGAACTGTGCATAGAGATCTAGAACCTCAGTGAGTTAGGATGATCCAAAACTCACCTCAGTATCAGAAATCCCCTTACCTAGCTAGCTACAGTGTCTCATGGATCATTATGAAATGATCCATGTCTTAGACAAACCAGAACATGATCTTTAGAAAACCTCAGGAATCGTGGAACACATGAACACTCTTTCGTTATATAATCATTTCAAACCAAAACTGAGAGTCAAAGAACACACGTGCAAGTTTGAAATATTTATTATTCAATGCAAGGTTCTCAAACGCAGTATCTTGTATAATACCAAAATGCATATTATAAAAATCAGAGTTAGCAGCATAGTAACTAATCCATAGTAAGCAAAAGGTGATAGCATGTTACAATGCAAAATCTATAGAAATCTATATCACCTATATTTCGCGCACCCTATTTAGCATATTATTTTATATCTAAGAAGGTCTCATTCGGGTTTTAGCAGGGCGGACCCATACCTCTAAATGTCAGTAGGAGTAGATCACATCAACAGCTACCAGCTCTCTTCATGCGCAGCACCAAGTGTCTGCGTTCATTCCCTGTAACTCTATCTTAAACCCGCGTAGAGCCCAAAATGTTGGCATCAACATTATTTGTGTTATGTCTAATGTGGTGCGAGGATCAGGCCTCCCAGCAACCTTGTGTTAGGTTATTCTTAGAGTGTGCAGCTCTCAGTGTGCAGACAGTTGTACCAAGTGTACCAAGCAAAGCTGATAGCATAGTAATAACATATTATTCTCAAATAAATCACATCACCGCTTCTAGGGTGAAAGCGACAACAACAAGTAGGTGTCGTGTGCAAAACTGAAGCCGAAGGAAAAATGGCTGTTTAAACATGTAATACACTCATGCTAACTTAACGCAATATATGTAACGAAGTATCCATATGACACCCCCCCAATGATCCGAGCACCGTCAAACATAAGGGAAAGGCAATACTAGATCAGATACATAAAATGAAAGCAAAGTTCAATAATCTTGAGCTAAAATAAGCTAAAAAAATATGTATGAATGAATATGTATGAATGCCTACAGTGGCCTCAAATATAAAAAGAAAAACAAAACTTTCGAACCAAAAGTCATCCGCCAGGTCTCCAAAATATGAAATGTAGGACCAGGTCACATTAATTCAAATGTCTGTAAGAGAAAAAAAAAACAAGGCACTTATCCGATATCCAAAGTCATGTGCCACATTAACGTTATTCTCAGCGACATCACATGATTGAACTCTCCATCATCTGAACACAGTTCATCCCTCCAATTCAGCAAGGGGAAAGTCATATTCCATAACAAAGCAATCTTCCCAGGCATCTCACGATTGGACAGTATATGCAAAGTAAGTTGCAACAGCCTCCAGTATGAAATCACTGCCATCATCCGAAAATAGTTCAGCAATCCAATTCAGCAATGGGAAAGAACATACGTGCTCCTCCAGCATCGGATCCTCCTGCAACGTCAGAGGACAACTCGGTGGGTTCACCAGAACGCTGTGTGTCAGAAAGGCATGCGCCGCTGCAGAGATCTTCCATTGACCCAGTACTCCATTTATCGCTGCCAAGGCCATAACTCTTTCGCCAGAACAAATCAGCTCGTGAGCCACTACGGGACGCATTAGCTGATCAAAATCGACGTCAGGAGCAGTCCTCAAGCATAGACACAAATCAATGGCCCAATCGAACTCGCAGCTCAGGCAGTGAAACACAGGTTCGACACACGTGAAGTCAGTGAACCGAAATGACAATCTATAAGCCGTGCTTAATGCTGCAAGCGGCAATGTTCCATAGTAATTGAGCATCCGATTACGGCACAGTGTCAGGAGGCGTTGAACGGCTTCTTGCGCAGGATGGGCATCCATGTTTTATAAAGAAAAACAATAACAAAAAGCCCGCAGCCACAGCCAGTAAAACAGGTAGTCCACCAAACAAACTTGAAAAAATAGAATGGAAAAACGTGGGAATGATACCAAAGATTTTCTCAAATGTAGTCACGAGGCCACTGCTAACCAATTTAAAAAAATGTGCGAGCCCAGTCGTGGAAGATGCATTAAAGATCTGGTGCACCAGCTCACAGAAATGAAACGGCAAGTCAGTATTTAAAAGCGCCTGCACCTCTGTGCGTGTGTTAGCTATGTGAAGGACATAATTTTCCCGGGCCGAACTCAGGGTCACTTGTTTTTGAGACAAAAGGGCCCTTATTCTGCTTAAACCATTGAACTTCGCCTTCAAGGTTGGTATCCGTGGCCAGATGGAGACATCTGAAGACCCATGCGTGGGTGGGTATAGAACGTTTTTGCAACACACCACACGCTCTGATACAGTTACCACATAAGCCACACCAATTAATAACCCACAACATACTTCGTTGTTTAAAAGCAAATAACTACCATTAGTCAATAATGTAAATGTGGGAACCACAGCTGGAACTGGCGTGCCTTTTAAAACACATGCTAAATTTGGCCGGTCCTGATTACAAGAACCGTGTAACTGAATGTGTCTGCATATTAATGAATGGTCAGGTGACTGTGTGCATTCCTCACCATTAAGATTTACTTCTTTTCCATCCTTCAGACATCTGTATGTGTATGGTAACGACCATGCCTCATGGAGGAATGCATTGCCTAGTGGTTCATATCGTCCTATAGCAATATACCGCATACAATTAGTAAATTTGTATAAGGGAAATGGTAATGTAATTAATCCATGAATAAGCCACGTGGCAGTAGTGGTTTCAGCAACAGAGAAAGGTAAGGATTCTAGCTTCTCAATATGTAACATAGAAAATGATGCATCACACATTGAAAGCATGCGCTGCTTTTCAGTCAGATTAAAAGGGGCAAAAAGGGACGAAATGTTCAATGAGTTCCAGGGAACTCGACCAGACTTAAGTGTCTGTAGGGTCCATGCAAACTGCATTACAGAGCGTAATTGATTTTGACCATGGTATAACGTGGACACTTCATCATGCACAATATCAACAACAGAAGAAACAATATTATCCAACGTGTAAATCCTGGAAGAAAGCATGTTAATACTGTTATCAACCACCGCAAGCACTTTTTCCAAATTTGCTTGATCAATAGCTCTCAGGCGTTTAGCTGCCTCAATCTGTGAAAATTTCCAAATTTCATTGTAAACAGCATAAAGCCAGCGCTTAGACCTACCCTTAGCCGGGCCTTTTATAAAATCATTCAGCTCTATATTTTTATTCAACTGGGACAGATGTAGTTTAACTGCAGCCAAAGTGGAATGTTGTAACCAGTTCTGACACAATTTGCCTACTGAATAAGTAGTAACAGTGTGACCTGTCTCAAAACGGGGATCTGGCCTGATGTGTGTAAAACCTCCAGACAAACCCAAAAAACGACGTTGGCAAGAATCAGAGCTTCTTTGCCACAAAAGCCACCCCTCCGGATCAAAACTGGAAATATTAAAGGAGGAATTGTGCAAGAGTGCTTGTATCCCACTGATGGACAATGTAGTGAAATTATTCCAACCTGAATATTCTTCCAAATCAGGGATAGTAGGTGTATCAATTTTTTAGATGTAGCCAATCCAAAGCATGTTGTTTGGAAAATGGTAGAATTTAAAAACAACATGTGATTCGGGATGAGACATGCACGATGCAAAACCTCAGTGCCTTGTACCTGCCAATCTTTGGTACCCCAAACCGATTTAAGGTCAATAACCTCCTTCCATAACTCATAGCCATCTATAGCTAACCTGTCTAGAAAGGACTTCGAATACAATAATTTTGTATCGGTAAGTCTAACTTTGGACATAAATTTCTGTGTCACTTTAAAGTAAAACGACTCAGGATGTGATTGATTGAAGTCTGTAAAATAAGAGTATTTACCCAGAAATGTACTAGAGCTCCCTTGTACAGGAGCAGGGCAATGTTCCCACTGCGTGTAATTCACAGGAAACCTCCTGGAACTTGTTTTATGTAAGAAATGATTCCCATAATGTTGAAAACAAAAACAAAACAAATCACCATAATTGACAGAATCTAAGTACAAATCCTCAGCATCAAAGGCCGCATAATATTTTAAATCAGAGAACAATGCTTCCACAGCCTGAAGATCCCAATCATCAGAACGAATATTTTGTTTAATCACATCTCCCATGTTTACTCTAAGCACATTAGGAACATTAATAACTTCTGTGGGGCCATGAATCTGAAACCTAACCGCATCCCACACAATCCCATCAAGGACAGGCCAAGCAGTAATCTCTACTGTATTTAAGTCTCTTTTTAGTCTGTGTGCTGAATGTGAGGAGGAAAGAGGGGCCAATGTTCCATTAAGGTACCGAATTCCTGTTCTTTCTTTCACATAATGGCCATCGATCAGGCGGAAAAAATAAAACACAAAACCAATTGACATAAAAAGATAGAATGAAAATAGTATCAGCCAAACATATGTCCAAGGTGGAATTAAAAAATGTTTTTTAAATAACGTGGTATATTTTGCAATAGTCGATGGTTTCTTTGAAAGTTCCGAATCAGAGTCAAAAGAGAATCTGGACTAGTTAGCCAAACGAGCTTGTAAATCAGACATAGATAAATCAGCAGGATCTGCATAGGTCAGCTCATCAATGTTAGTAACAGGAATAGTATTTAATAAAGGACTGGATATAGCAGGCATCTCGAGCGACACCTCCTGTTCTGCACCAGATGTAATAGCTAGCACAGAGTGCCTCGCCATGGAAGGACAGGATACAGCCGGTGACATGCTATGAAGAATCGGCCACCCTGTGTGCCTTGACATTGTCAATAGAAATAAATCTGTTTTCTTTACGACCTGGAAGTGGTGGTAATATGACTGTTCTTGTGCCCTTCACTCCAAGAACTCGAACCGGTGCTCGATATGAGGGACCAAACTCTTTCTTGTTATCGATCTTCTCTCGAACCAGTTCTCCAACTTGGGGTAGCCAGCCAACTACCGGGATCTGCAACGCATCATCCGACGTGGAGGGCAAGTGTTCCTTAGCAAGACTGTCTCTGGTCTTTTGTAGATCCTGTAAAACATTGCAATGTTCATCTACGTCAAAGGCTGCGGCCTGGGCCTGGCAGTCTAAACCATCGAGGTCAGGGACGTACATCTTGATACCAAAGAGCATTTCGTATGGGGTCCGCCCACCCAGAGACCTTCTAGGGAGATTATTAAGCGCACGCTGCACGTCATTGAGGTGGGCCAGCCAGTTTCTACCAGTGCCTATAACTCGGGCTGTCAAAGATTGCTTTAAGTCGCGGTTCATTCGTTCTACTACACTATTGCCCTCGGGCCTGTAGGGACTTGAAAACTTGACTTGGACTCCCAACGAAACCATAGCATCCTTATACGCCTTAGAGGCGAAAGCCAGACCCTGGTCCGAATGGAAAGTACCACAGGCAAAAATTCCCACAAAGACACGCAAATCCTTAATGACAGTCCGCGAATCAGCGCTTCGATGTGGCCATACCCATACAAAGCGTGTGCATGAGTCAACTGCTACTAAGATGTATTTAAACGCAGTATCAGAAGAAAAAGGACCGCAGTGATCCAAATAAACGCAACCAAGCGGTTTATTAGAGATGTACAACCGTGTCTGAGGCGGACGCGCAGCAGTAGAAGGCTTAATCTGCTGGCAAATGCCACACATAAGGACATAATCGCGCGTCTGTTTGTATAGTCCCCGCCACCAGAACCTTTGTTGTAGCTGAGTTACAGTGGCTGAGACGCCCGCATGCGCAGACGCCACACCTTCATGAGCCGCTGTCATCAGAGAAGCCCTGCGATCCGAGTTGGGAACTAGACGTTCGCCAACTTCAGGAATTTTCACATAAGGAACCTTATCGGGACTTAAGTGGTATGTGTACTTCGAAGGGAACCCCGCAGGATATTTACCTCCCTTCTCCGTGGCAGCAACAGCCGCCAAGATGTCATCATCTATTTTGCTTTTGGACCTTGTGACTGCTGCAACTAAGTATTTTGATACCGCAGACTTCGCTGCCTCATCAGCAAGCGAATTTCCAACAGCGTGGACCCCCACGCGCTGATGGCCGAGAGTATGAATCACAAACACGAGCGGCAGCTTCTCTTTAAGTTCCGCCACTCGGACCCAGATCATTTTATGTTTTATTGTGCTACCTTTGGAATCACGAAAATCATTCTGTATCCAAAAGAACAAGTTCTCATTGTAAGACTGGACACAGTAGTAAGAATCACTTACGATCAAAGTCGTCACACTAGGATCAGCGTACTCTAATGCGAGCATCAGAGCACGAAGCTCTGCTAATTGTGCGGTGCAGTCTCCTAGTGTTTGCGTGTGCACGACACTGGACTTGAACTCATCGTTCACCATGGCACCGACCACAATGGCGCAAGCGGAAACGTAGGCATGTTTAGAGCCATGCGCAACCTGCGCCGAACCATCAGTGTAAATGATACAATGGAAATCCTCCAACGGCCGCATCGCTAAAGGAGCCGGATGAACAAATTCATACTGTAAATACTCCTGCGACCGTAAAGCGGCGTCAAAAACAAACGTGACATCCTGGGATGTCAAGGATGTAGCCCACTGAATCCACCGAGGGTGCAAAGCTTTAGAATTTGGTACACTGGCTTTCGTGACTGCCTCCAAGGCAGGACACGGGGTAACAACCAACATGCGCTTTCCCTGCGACAGGGCACGTTCCTTAAGAATTGCCATCTGCACAGCCGTTAAAACTTTCTCCACAGTGGAAAAACGCAGTTCAGCCGAAGTGTACAAGTGTGCCTTGTAAGCAATAGGTACTGTATCTCCTTCATTAAAAGTCAGGTACGTGAAACCCACCGCCCCAGGGATAATTCTTATCACCAGGTTGGTCTGGTTATCACGAGTCTGTAAGTAGTCAGAAGCGAGCAAATCAGCCTGCAAAGACTGCAGAATGGCTGAATGCTCAGGCAGCCAGCATGATTTGGAAAAAGATGGTTGTATCAAGGCATACAAAGGCTTGATACGCTGGGCATATTCCGGAATGTATGTCCTCCCGAAATTTAAAAAACCCAGTAAAGACTGTAATTTCTTCAGCGTTGTCGGAGAGAGCAACTGCGCACACTTCTCCAGGAAGTGAGGAGCCAACCCCTTTCCTTCGTGGTTAAGTTCATAACCTAGAAACAACACTGTGTACTCCGCAATGTGTGATTTCGCAAAGTTAAACTTGTAACCCATGTCTGCAAAGTTACAAATTATGCTGTTTACTCGACACAGATGCTCCCAAAGTTCGTCGTCTGTGAGATAAATGTCATCCACATAAGAACAAGCAACTGGATCGAAGCTCTCTAAAAGAGAGACAATGCGGGCGGAAAACACTCCAGGACTATTCTTATAGCCCATTGGGAGTCGTTTAAACATTTTTTGTACACCGCCGCACGTAAAACTGGTCCATTGGGAACTTAGACCATCTAATCTGTGTGCATAAAAACCATTGGAAATGTCAAGCGTGGTTTTGAACCGTTTACGCTCAAGACTATTCACTAGGGCAGAGCTGTGAGTATTCTGTACTGCACAGTTACGGCAATGCGAGTTCAAATGCCGGTAATCCAAAACCAGACGATATGAGCCGTCCGGCTTGTTCACAGTAAAAAGGGGATTATTCATAGGTGACACACATGTTTCAATTACACCTTGATATTCCAATTGTTCAAGGATAGCCGCGACAGAAGCCTTAGCTTCATGCCGTATGGGATACTGAGGTTGTGGCTGCGGCTGTGACCGTAAAGGAATCTCATGGCTAGGAGATAATTTATCCCAGCCACACTGATTGCGGTACACAGCCGGCGCAAGCGCCAGAGCCCACTCTTCTGCAAAATGCAGCGCTTCCACTCTCGATACAGTGTGCGCGAAACTGGGGAGGATTACCTCCTCCCCTCGCGGAGCTGCGAGAACAAAAGGTGGGGGCCAGTCAGCCTCCGAAAGTAAAATGTCATACGTAGACGAAAGATTTTCCCAAAATACCCCTTTTACAGTTCGCTGCATGTCACCTTCTATTAACAGGACAATTTCAAAAAGTCGTTCAGGGGGAGCAACATGTGTATCAGCTGTTTCAATCACAACATAAGTGTCAGTCGCTGTCACCTTCAACAGTGGACGGAGGGCCTCTCTCACTATGGTAATCTCCGCCGCGCTCTCCAGCAAGGTCAGAGCCCACGTCAGATTCCGAAGCCGCGTTCTCACTATCTGGGGCATATCGATGCGCCGTTAAGGCTGCGACCTTCTTCTTGGCAAACTGCAGTCTCTTGGGCGTAGAGTCGTCCCGCTGATCCCCTTCACTTCGCGGGCGGGGCTGACCACGTCCTTACTGGCCACCCCTGCCCCTGCCGCCCCCTCCACCACCGGTTGACGGAGCCGATGAGTCCTGAAAGGAACGAGGAGAGCGTTGGTCAGAACCCTGAAATCTTTCAGGCGATTTAATCGTCGCACGATCGCGCAAATCATAAACTCTATCCAACTGCGCAGGCAGCGAAGGCGCAGGACTAGAAACCTGTGTCTGCTGTTGTTGTTGTTGCTGCTTACCCTGATTCTGCTTTTTCGGCCAATTTTGTTTTTTGGACTTGGGTTGTCCATCCGTTTCCGAAGACTGTCCCTGGGGCTGTTTCTTCTCCTTTTCAGAAAAAGCCTTTACACCCTTAGAAGTGCGGCCAACCATTTTATAAGCCGCCACAATAATCCTTGCTAACTGACGGGGTTTATCGGCATCGGGAACTAACGCCAGAGCATTGGCCACCTGAAAGTTCACTGCATCCCCCTTGACATTCGCAAGGATGAGTTCGCAAACCACATCAAAGGAGCCACTCAGACGCATACCCAATTCAACCGCCGACTCCGGTCCGTGATCATCTTGAACACGTTTAAGGACCGCAGACAGGTTGGACACAGTCGGGGTGCCATAGCACCTCGAATAAACCGCTGCAAAGTCTTACCCCATGTCCACAGTCAACAAGTTCAGGGGCTAAATCTTTCGGCAAACTGAGCGTAAGAATCCGGTGTTTCTCACCAGGAGTCGTATTAGGAAACACAGCCTCCAGCTGGTCGAATTTCTCGGCAAGCCAGAAAGGAAAATCATCCTTATCCTGGGGCTTCTTGCCCATAACGGAATTCACCATGACAGGACTGATTTTCAAACCAGCCTGTTCTGCTCGAAGCTGCGCACCTGCGGGGGCTGCGCCATGAACATTACGACCAATGTAATGAACAAGCGCCCTAATCACTCCAACCGCGACTTCATGAAGACGCCGCAGGTCAGCCACATTACAAGTGGCGCGATTAGGGTGAGGAGTAAATCCACCCAAATCGGGCCAATTTGTGCCTGGAATGGACAAAGGACCTAACCTCGGATTGGTTAAAGAATGGGGTAGGGCGCCACCAAACCAAACTCCGTGCTGCCAAACATCTATAGGTACTTCCAGTGCCCTGTACGGAGCATAAGCCGCCGGTACAGCCGAGGCAGTGTATGAATGGAACACACCAGAATTAGCGTCCACTGCCGGAAATGTCACCCACGAATAAAACAATTCGTACGGGTACGCATGTTCCGCACTCACCACTAGAACCACAGCTAAGCCATCCACAGGGACATTATATGCCCGCAAGTGGTCACGCACCGCAATGCGGCTATGCTGCGGGATGTCCACGGCCATGTTAGCACAGGAAGAGAAAAAAGACAAAGAACACTTTGTAGCACAACTGGGTAGTAATTCAAAGAAACCGTTTTTAGTAGAAATCAAGCTTGAAAAGACCTATTTTAAAAATAGGTAGGTTTTTCCGACACCACCGTTTTCCGGAAACGGGAATGAAGGGGTTAAGGTTTGAAAGATATACTACTCGAGTGTCATGATATAAGGCCAACAACGTTGGGCGCCATGTAGCAGGGTTTCCGTTCTCCCACAGAACTGTGCATAGAGATCTAGAACCTCAGTGAGTTAGGATGATCCAAAACTCATCTCAGTATCAGAAATCCCCTTACCTAGCTAGCTACAGTGTCTCATGGATCATTATGAAATGATCCATGTCTTAGACAAACCAGAACATGATCTTTAGAATACCTCAGGAATCGTGGAACACATGAACACTCTTTCGTTATATAATCATTTCAAACCAAAACTGAGAGTCAAAGAACACACGTGCAAGTTTGAAATATTTATTATTCAATGCAAGGTTCTCAAACGCAGTATCTTGTATAATACCAAAATGCATATTATAAAAATCAGAGTTAGCAGCATAGTCACTAATCCATAGTAAGCAAAAGGTGATAGCATGTTACAATGCAAAATCTATAGAAATCTATATCACCTATATTTCGCATATTATTTTATATCTAAGAAGGTCTCATTCGGGTTTTAGCAGGGCGGACCCATACCTCTAAATGTCAGTAGGAGTAGATCACATCAACAGCTACCAGCTCTCTTCATGCGCAGCACCAAGTGTCTGCGTTCATTCCCTGTAACTCTATCTTAAACCCGCGTAGAGCCCAAAATGTTGGCATCAACATTATTTGTGTTATGTCTAATGTGGTGCGAGGATCAGGCCTCCCAGCAACCTTGTGTTAGGTTATTCTTAGAGTGTGCAGCTCTCAGTGTGCAGACAGTTGTACCAAGTGTACCAAGCAAAGCTGATAGCATAGTAATAACATATTATTCTCAAATAAATCACATCACCGCTTCTAGGGTGAAAGCGACAACAACAAGTAGGTGTCGTGTGCAAAACTGAAGCCGAAGGAAAAATGGCTGTTTAAACATGTAATACACTCATGCTAACTTAACGCAATATATGTAACGAAGTATCCATATGACAGTAGAGGTCCGAGTTGGATCCTGAGTGGGTGTTCTTCATGGTTGTGGCGCTGTCTTCAGTGGTGGCAAGTTTCCAAGTTGTAATGATCGGCTGGTTGTCGGTGGTGAAGGGGGAGGTGGTGTCCAGAGTCTGTTCACTGAAGTTGTTGTAGAGGGCTTTGTTTTTCAGGTCGAAGTAGGAGCTGAGCTTATTGCAGAGGTCCTGAGATGGTGTGACGTCTGTGGCTTCACTGGTGGGTTTGGTGAACTGTTGTATGACGTTGAAGAATCCTTTTGCATTACTTGCATTGGTGTGGATTTTGTTCTTGATTTTTTTTTTGTAAATATCTTTTTATTGCAGCAAGGTAAGTAATACAATCAGTGCATTTGTGCCATTTCCGTTGTTGTTCAATATATATGCAGCTTCCCCACCCCCGTGTCACACAGCCATTTAGCTCACACCCCGGAGGTTGAGCGGCGATATCATGGATAAAGAACTGCGCTGGGGAATTCTGCATTGTCCAATAACTACCAGATGTTCGGGAAATGGTAGTGCTGCTTTTCAGTCCTTCCGCTCCCTCCTCTGTGCCCCATGTCCGAATGAACCAAGAGCCACTTCTTACCATTACTGAACAACCAGCCCCCCGTCCCCCCCAACTCTCCCGACCCCTCCTACCCCCCTTCCCACTCCCAGAACCGCCCCCCCGCCCCTATCCACACCCCCACCCCCCCAGGCGTGCTAGAGTACCACCAGTGCGAGTCCTCAACCCTCCCGACTAGGTCAGATCCGAAGTGAACCATCAGGAGTTATCAACACCCAGCTGTCCGTCATCACAATGGAAATAGGGGAGCAAAGGAGGGGGCCTAGGTCCCCCCTCTGTCAGGCGGACGCTCCGCTGGAGCTGGGCTATGCGCCGGGGTGTCCTCCTCGTCCATGTCCAGAAGCGTGAGATCTAGGACCAGCCTCTCCCATGCTCTGGCCCTCTCCTGAGCCGCGTCATTGCCTGCCCTGAGTGCGGCCTGCATACGAAGCTCTCCCTCACACCTGGCCCATTTATGTAGCTCAGCCATCCACCGCTCTCCCGTGGGGCCCCTGGTCGCCTTCCATTGGGACGTGATGGCCCGCTTCGCTAGGAGGAGACCCAGGTCCAGAAACTTGCTGGTAACCTTGTTTTTTGATGTGTGTGGGAACCAGTGTAGGATGCAGTGTGCCATTGTGAGTTGTAAGTCCCTCTCCGTTACCTCTCTCAGAACATCCACTACCTCTCTCCAGAAGGAACCCAACTCAGGGCAGGACCAGAACATGTGTTGGAAATCGGCTACGTCCGCCGGGCAACGCGGGCAGGACGCCGGATGGGCTGGGAAGTACTTATGTAGTTTGTCAGGGGTCAGGTAGGCCCTGTGCAGGACATAAAAGTGCACCAGCTGGAACCTAGCGTTGCGCGTCCCGTTCCGGGCCCGTTCCAGTATACCATTCCACGCCTCCTCAGGGATCTCGGTCGCCAGGTTAGCCTCCCATTTCGCCTTCAGGGTCAGCAGTGGGGCGACGGCCTCCGAGACCATGCGTCGATACAGGCATGTGACAGCCTTGACCGTCCCCGCCATCATCACTACATACTGGCAGCCCAGAGACAGTGGCGGTTCCGTCATGCCCGTCTTCCAATGTTTGCGGATCGCTGTCGTCAGCGCCGCGTGAAGAAGGAAGTCCCCCCGCCAACTCGAAGCGGTCCTTCAGGAGGTCGAAAGGCAACAGCACCCCGTTCTCGTAGAGGTCACCCATGGACTACAGCCCCTGCAGGTCCCAGCCTTCTAGTCCGTGCCACGAACCACCATGTGGAAGCGCCCCGCAGAGCCTGAGTGGGATCTCAGGCGCATATGGAACCGCGATACCACCCCTACGACGATACCTGTTCCAGCATTTTCGGGCTGTCGCAAATTCCTGAGTGAGGTGGAAATCTCCCATCGGGAGTCCCAGGACAATCCGGGATAACACCTGGACCGGGCCCGCCGGTTCTCCCGAGCCGTCCTCCCCTCTCCTGGCTCTAGCCACCCACTGCGTCAGCCATTGCAGTTGCGCCGAAAGGTAGTAGAGCTCATAGTCTGGCACTGCCAACCCCCCGTCCGACCGAGGGCGGAGAAGCGTGTCATGTGCCACCCTGCGTCTGCCCGTCCCCCACAGAAAGCCGATGACCATCGTCCGCAGCCGCCGAAAGTAGCTCGCCGGGATCCAGATCGGGAGAGTCCCGAAGAAGTAAAGCAACCGAGGCAAGGTCACCATCTTGAAAAGCGCCACTCTCCCCATCAGTGACAATGGGAGCGTGCTCCAAAAGTCAAAATTCCCTTTAGCGTGCCTGATTGCAGATCCAATATTTCCCTCAAGGATATCCTCCCTATCGTGGAAGATCGAGGTGCCAAGGTACCGCAGGCTCCTCTCCTCCCACGTCACTCCCTCTGTGGTTTGTGGGCATATTCTTCGTGGGCGGGCTGGGAATAGGTGGGACTTCGCCCAGTTCACTCGGAGGCCCGACACTCTGCTCAAAGATTGCAGGAGGGTCTTAGCTCCACGCAGGGAGTCAGCCGAGTCCGCCAGGAACATCAGCAGATCATCTGCGTACAATGCGATGTGGTGCACTTGTCCATAGGCGTCTAGTCCCCGAAACGCTCGGCCCAGCCGGGCTCGCACCGCGAGGGGCTCAACAGCCAGGGCGAACAATAGGAGGGAGAGAGGACATCCCTGGCGGGTGCCCCTGCCCACCACACACATCTCTGAGATAACCCGCCCAGTTCTGACCCTCGCCGTCACGTTCTGGTAGAGCAGCGACGTCCAATTCACGAAGCCCTCACCGAGGCCCAACGCGCGCATGACGTGGAAGAGGTAAGGCCATTCTAGGCTGTCAAAGGCCTTCTCCATATCGACAGCAAACACCACTGCCCCGTCGCCGTCATAGGTGTCAGCCTCCAGTATATGTAGGAACCGCCTCACATTAAGCGCCGTGTTGCAGGCCGGGATAAAGCCCGACTGGTCCGCGTGAACCAGCATGGGCATGTGGGGGAGCAAACGTGTCGCCAAGATTTTACTTAGAATCTTGTAGTCTAGGTTGACCATGGACAATGGGCGATACGCCGTTCTGTCCCATGTTTGCTTGCCCGGTTTTAGCAGGGGGACGATTAGCGCCTCACCGGTGGTCGCAGGCAGGCTACCCAGCCTCTTCGATTCATTGTATAGCCACGTCAGCCGGGGCGCAAGGAGATCAACATAGGTGAGATAAAATTCCGTTGGGAATCCATCGGTGCCCGGGGTCTTGTTCCTCGCCATGCTCTTGATGGCGACTCGCACCTCTCTCTCCTCGATCTTGTCCCCGAGTCGCTTCGCGTCCTCCTCCCCCAGCTCCGGGAGCTCAAGATCCTCCATAAAGGCCTGGAATTCATCCAGCGAAGGGAGGACCCTGCTGCGGTAAAGCTCCGTGTAGTAATCATAGAATAACCCATTAATCCCCTGTTGGTCAAAGCGCGCCGCCCCGTGTGGTCTCTGAGTTCTAGGATGACCGAGCTCCGGCGAGCCGGATTGGCCAGCCAGGCCAGAAGAGCTCCTGACTTGTCGCGTTCCGAGTGCGCGCGTGTAAGGTAGGCCTTGTAGTCGAAGCACCGGAGGCGCTCCACCGTCGCTGCCACCGCCTCTCGCGCCTCCAGCAGGGCCTCGTGTGTGTCCGGTCGTTCAGGCCTCGCCCTCTCCAGCCCTCTTAATTTCTCGTCATCCCTCGCGATGTCCTCTAGCAGGGTTCTCCGCACACCCGACGCCGTCGCTATGCATTGGCCCCGCATCACAGATTTGAAGGCTGAGATTTTGTTCTTGATAAAGGTCCACTTGGTGGCTCTTATGCACTGGTGGTATTCATTCATGGCATTCCTGTAGTTGATTTGGTCTTCGGTGGTTTACCTGCTCCACCAGAGTTTCTTGAGGCGTCTACAGGAGCGCCTGTCTTCTTGGAGGTCGGTGGTGAACCAGGTAGCCTTCAGGGGTAGTTGTTTGACGGCGTGGCAGAGAGGGTGAGCTTGTCAGCGCAGCTGGCGATCCAGCAGTGTAGTTCTTTGGCTGCTGCGTTGGCGCCGGTCGTGGTGGAGGGTTGGTCGTGGAGGAAGGGGGTGTTGAGATGATCCTGCTCTAGTTCCTTTGTGGTGGGCGTGGGGCGGTTTTGGGTGCTGTGGTGGCATTGAAGGTGAAGTGTAAGCAGTGGTTGTCTGTCTAGAGGGGCTGCGTGGTGTGGCTGAAGTAGATGTTTGTCCCTCCTGCGAAGATGGGGATGAGGGTGTGTCTGGCTCTGTGAGTGGGGGTGGTGAGAAGCTGCTTCAGTCTGAGGATGGTGAGGTTGTCAAGGAGGGTGGTGGAGTCGGGGTCGCTGCGGTTGAGGATGGGGTCCATGGAGGTGATGCGTGGGGTGCGACAAAGTTGGCAATGGTGGTAGCAGAGGAGGCGCGAGGCCCGGGGGTCTGTAGAGGAGGGTCCTGCGCAGTGTGGTTCTGGGGCTGGTATGGATATGGATCTGGAAGTGGAGGTGCTCTGTGTTGGAGAGGGGGTCGACCGTGCTGGAGGTGGAGAGTCCGAGGGAACTCTTGGGTGTGATGGCGAGTCTTCCTCCTGGGCAGTGGGAGCGCTCCTTTCTTTGGATCTTGAATCCGTCGGGGATGGCGGTGGTGACGTCGAGCGGAGGTGGCGTTGGTCCATGTTTCGGTGAAGAAGGCGGCGTTTGGCGAGAGTGTGCCAAGCAGGTCCCAGATTTCTATGTCATGTCTGTTTAGTGAGCGCACGTTGAGGAGGATGCATGTTAGGGCTCCGGTGGTACGGGTGTCCAGCATGGGTTCGGCGGTCATGTGGGTGCTGACGATGGTGAAGGTTTGTCAGCAGTGTAGGCAGGAGAACTGGCCGTGGTTGTTTTTCGGCGTCTGTAGTGTAGTTCCTATATTCCCAATAGGCACTGAGCATTGGAATAATATATCCTATAGATTAGACACAGGACTAAGGTCGACTAGGTCTCTATCGAATATATTCAACTTAATAGTGAGTGCCAGCTACCTCACAGGTCACTAGAATCTTTCTCGAATTCACAAGAAGGGATTAGTTTCTGACAACCGCATAAACATGACAACTTTGTTTCCCAAGAATAAGAAATGTATCTCTAGAGTCGCGGAAACAATAGATAAGTATTTCACTCAGTCACTCGTGCATGCTTCGTTTCTACAGAGTTGCAGAGAAATAGAGAGACAGGCGTTTTCAATAAAAGGTTTAGCGAACAGTCTTCCTTCTCATGCAAGAAAAGTGAACTGCTACAATCGTGATGCAGACTGCAAAGTATAATGCGTGCAGTGAGAACAATATTATGAAATAATACTGTAAGAGCATTGTATGGTTCCTAAACCATATATAAATACATACATAAATAATAATGACTAAAAATACGCAACTGGTGTTTCTAAAATGTGCCTACCCCAATGTACCTAACCTAAGCCTAGTACGCAGGAAGAAGTAAGTATTGTGTAGCATAGGTTTTCGTTTTCTTTGCCAAGAATCTATCCAAGATTTCTCTAGGTTCTAATCAGCTCCATACCTAGTTTACAATAAAGGAGGTCCTGTATCTCAGTCTCGGGACTCGATTTCCCAACAACCTCAAGGGGAGCTTGGAAACTCTGGAGCTGGATTCTCGGGGAGAGAAAGGCAGTCTCTCGATCAGTGCGTCAGCTGGAGGGTCGGCTTCCTTCGGCACTTGCTGTAGCAAGCTGCGTCGGGCAAGTAGATAGTCGAACTGCTCCGAACCACTGTGTCTTGCTAGAGCAAGTGAAGGTATATCTATACCTTGAAGGTGTCTAGGAATACCATAGTTTGACGTAAAGTCGGGCATAATAGCGTCAGGAAAGAACCCCTAGGGAATAGTCATTCTTTGCAAAGTACATGAGTTCTTGGATAAATCAATATTCAAGCAAGGGAAGGTCCCTGACTGCTTAAGTCGTTTTTCCAAGAAATCGTTGTGACGTTTGGTACGGGTGGAAGTAACCATGCCTGCATTTGGTCTGCATGGGTTATGTCTAAATAAGGGCTTGATATCATGCCTATATTAGGGCAAAGTGAATTGTAACTATATAAGGGCATGAATCGGGAAAATTCACTCAGAGCCTAAAACGCAACACAACACCCACTCCACTTTATTATGTACAACATTACTAAGTTCTAAACACATAAAACATATCTAAACATGATGTGTTAAAAACCTCACCCAAAATACATAAAAATGCATTGGAATTGGTTGTACACAAAAAGAGCATTTGTGCTGTACGCATTTAAAATCAATATTCCATTCAAAGCATATAGATGACATTTGAAAAACGCTATCCGAATGAATCATGAAAATACATTTATGAAATGGCTCTTCAATACAGAAGAAAAGTCGAGACCAATCCATAACAGAATATATAAATTTATTGAGTGTTAACAAGGTCAAATATTTTCTCTTGGAATTATTCAAAGAATTCTAGTTCTCTAGGAATAGTTCTACTTTAAGCAGATTACTTTGTGTTAAATTCACGGCGTCATTAGATTTGCAGACAAATTTTACCAAATCTTTTATTATGTCTTGCGGCCCCAAGAAATATAAAACACACTCATTGAAGGCAGGCGAACAAAGACTAGTAAGTACAGGCACTTTTACTTACTTAGGCTTGACTTTTAACGAGTGTGGCTCTTGGAAAACACATATAGCTAACAGCAGAAATAAACTGTCCAGAGCCACAGGCTCGATACTTAGCCTGCCACACCCTAGGATGGGGAATGTTTTAACTCCCTTACTGCAGATTTATAGATTACAATGCCTGCCGGGGGCGACCTATGGGGCAGAGGTCTGGGGGATAGAGAGTAGTCCCTCAGTACAGATAGCGGAAAACAGATACTGAAGAAGGGTGTTAAGAGCACCTATCTCTAGCTCCAGTTTTATTTGTCACAATGAGCTAGGCCTCCTTTTTGTTGAGGATTACATCAGTGCCCGCCCTCTGCTTTTTTGGCACGCTATTTGGCAAAACACTGAGGGAGCACTAACAAACGATATCATAAAAGATTGCCTTAACCAACTATATAAAAATCCTGAGGGCCCTCACCTTGATACTAAGAAACAGCTGCAGGCGCGCTGGTATGAATACGTGCAGGAAGAGAGAAATAAAAAGGGAGACAGCAAAAACAAGAGTATCGAACTACCTTACTAGGAATCAGGGACAAGTTGGATCACCACAAAATTATTTGACTGGCGATATGAGTGATTGGGAGCGCATTTTATTGTTTCGCCTTAGAAAAGGCACCATAAAATATTCATTGAACTTTCCATTAGGCTTCCAAGCTAACCTAGATACTTGTCTTTGTCCCTGTGATGGGAAATCCGGGCAATCGATGCTGCACTTTTTATTCTTTTGCAGTTTTTATCTTGCATACACTAAGGGGCCGATTATGATTGCGGAATTTCCGCATCCTCTGGGCCGGCGGAAGCCACCGCCGGCCCAGAGGATGCGGAAAAACCCACTGCGGACCCACCAAAGACCCACTGCCACATTAGGATGGCTGGTGGGTCCTGGTTTCCGTCCGCAGCTTTTCCGCTGCGGTTGGCTTACAACCACGGCGGAAAAGCTCTAATATGGTGGCGGTGTCTCTCAGACATCGTCCACCATATTAGGATGGGCTTCCAAAGATGCTTTTCCGCGGCGGGTTTTCCGCCGAGGAAAAGCATGTGTATCTTCACTGCGGGGGCCTGTTGCGGGCCCCCTAGGTGAAGGGGGGGTGGGGGTGCACATGGGGGGTACCTATGGTACCCCCCTGCATTTGTATACAGAAATCGGCAGGCACCGCGCTGTGCCTGCCGCTTTCTGCATACAAATGCATTGTATGCATTTTTAACATTGCGGCGGGTGCAGCTTGAAGCTGCACCCGCCGCAATGTTAAAGATATGGGATGTGACCGCCACCCTGGCGGTCGCATCCTAATCAGCACAGAGGGAACGCCGCTACCCATGCGGACGTTCCCTTATACTCTGGGTCCGCGATACTAATGACCCCCTAAGTGTTTTCTTCTTCCTTTGATTAAGATCCGTCATTTTATCAATTGCAGAGAATCTAATGATGCATTTCCCCGATTAGAAGATGAGGATATTATTTACTGTGTTAAGCTGTTTTAGTTGTAGTGCTGGCACAAAAATCAATGTCTGTATTGGAAATTTAGTCTGCTCAAGAGTTTGAATTTGCACTTTAAAATCTGCTGTGATATGCACTGTGCTGTTTTTAATATATTTTTATCATGATTTTATTCTGTACTTTTATGGCTCAAAGATCTGAACCAAATAAAGAATGTATTGTTTGATTAATTGATTGATAATCCTGTTTTTATATTCTTAGGTTTTTGTGGGGGTTGATATTAAGTGTTGTAATAAATAAAATGAAAAATACAAAACAATATATATTTTAGTTCAATGTATAGTTAATATATGTATACGTGTAGTTCATGTTCGTAGTGTACTAAATTATGTGTATTAAGAGGTGCGGATGGCTGATGTTTAACTTGCCATTTTTGTATAATAGTTAAGATAGTTTAAGATAAGTTAAGATAGTATAGGCTAGTGTTAAGGTTAGTATAGGCTAGGTAGGTGTAGGCAGTTTAAGATAAGTTAAGATAGTGTAAGGTAGTGTTGAGGTTAGTAAGTGTAGGCTAGGTAGGAGTAGGTAGTTTAGACAGTTTTTATAGAATACAATGTATTATAATTTCACTATTTCGTCTTCATTCCAGATGCAAGAGTTGGTACCATGGAGTAATTTGAGTTGAGTACATGATGTAGCTATTGACCTGCAGTCTTTGAAGGTATATGTTGCTTTGTCAGAGGCTTATGTGCAAGTGTTAGTCTACCTCACATTTGAGTCAAGTAAGGATCCTTCAGCATTCTTTAGGCACTGTAAGTGGGCATCTTTGGGTGATTTTACACACAGCACACCACAGACAGTGTCCTACTGTGGCACTCTTTGTAAAAGAGATAGAGCAGGTATATGTGTGATAGTTTTGTCACTGGCTATGCTGGGACACACTTTGGTGCCGGCCACAACCGCACACACCCTTGCACCATTGTGCATGTGGGTCATAGTTGTTGGCTGGTCAAGGCTGATTTGCATATGGCCATGTCTGAACTGGGGTGGTGTGGAGTGCAAAAAACAATGGATTTAGGCCCAGATCTCTGTACTGGGGTGAATGTATGACATTGTTCTGCATTCTGTCCATCAACTGTTGTTTTTGCATTTGTGACCCCGAGTGGGATGGGTATGCTCAAACGTGAGTCCCATGCTCTCCACACCACTGGAGTCAAGCTATCCTGGCTGAAGACGGCTGATAGCCAGAAACTGGTCCTAGGATGCTTGATTCCGGTCCAGGAAAGACATGGCTTGGCAGTTCGGGCTGGACTGTTCCCATGAGGCACAGGGTCAAGGCTGATTTGCATATGGCCATGTCTGAACTGGGGTGGTGTGGAGTGCAAAAAAACGATGGATTTAGGCCCAGATCTCTGTACTGGGGTGAATGTATGACATTGTTCTGCATTCTGTCCATTAACTGTTGTTTTTGCATTGGTTAAAAATCATGAACATATCCACACCTGCATGGAGAGCCTCTGTCATCATTGGCATTGACTATGTGCTAAGTATGGCACTTCATGCATGTCACAATGGTTAACTACTTACAAAGTTCCATGCCCATAAGTCTCCCATGTCCTTTTTCCTTGGGGAGTGTTAGACCTGGCACCATTGGTGTGGGTCTCCCCTGCATCTTTTACCTTTGCCTCCTGTGTTTTTGTTGTGTGTTGGACTCTGTTTTGCTGGTCTAGATGCTTCGGCACTTTGTCACTGCTGTTCTGTTCCAAAGTTCAAGTGCTCCCTTTGTAAATTGGTGTTTTGGATAGGTGATTCCATGATTGGCATATCTGATGTGACAGTCAGACCCTAGTGCAGTGCACTGTGTGTGCCCAGGACCTGTATATCATATTCTGCTAGTGGGCTACTGCACTGGTTGTGCCACCCACAGAAGCAGCCTGTAAATGTAACTCTGGCCTGCCATTGCAGAGCCTGTGCGCTGTCTGGTACTGCCATGTCAACTTGGCAAGCGCGCACACTTGCCAGTCCCTAACCTTCCCTTTTCTTACATGTTTCTTACCTTTCCTAAGATAGGCCAAAGGTACCCCTGTGGGCACGGTGCATTGTATGTGAAAGATGGGACATGCCCTGATGTGTGTGTCATGTCCTGATAGTGAAATACTGCCAATTTCGTTTTTTCACTATTGCAAGGCTACCTGCTCCTACAGGAGAGAATGGAGAGTTTGTTTATAATATCCTATAAACATAACTGCCCCAGGGAACAAGGTAGGAAAATAAAGTTTGATATGCCTGAACTCAGAATGTTAAAAGGCTCTTTTAGTGAGGGGGATTTTTACATTCTGTGTTTGAAAATACCACTTTTAGAAAGTAGGTATTTTCTTGCTTAGCCATCCAGTGTGTCTCTGCTAGGTTTGTGTATTGCATGTCTGGCTTTGGATGATAGCGGCTGGGGAGGAGCAGTGGCTCCTGAGAGCCTGATGAGTCAGGGCTGGGCTGAATAGACCCGGGCTGCATTTAGAGTAGGGTGCAGAGATTTCCTTTCACCTGAATGGGCCTGGTCTGCCTTCCACAATGCAGTCTCCCCCTCCTGCCAGGAAGCTGCACCAGTGAGGACAGAACTGGTTTTGGCTGGGTACAGACACTCTCTGCTTTCAGAGAACAAAGTATTTTACTGTATAAAAAGAGGGGCTCATACCCCAGACTTTTAGATCACTTCTGGGCATCAAGAAGAACCTTTGCCAAGGAGAAGAGACATAGAAGCTGAGGAGGAATACCTCCCCTGTGCTGTTTGCTGTCTGGGGTTGGCCTGTAGTGGCTACTTGCTGCAAAGGAAAGGAGAGAGGACTTTGCTGTTTCCCCTGCTTGAAGATCTCCAAGGGTTTGAAACTGAGCTTGCCTCCTGTTCTGAAGTCTCAGGGACACAAAGACTTCACCACCTGCTCCTCTGAACTTCCTTGTTGTTCTGGACCACTTGAGAACGGTTTTCTGCGGGGAGCTGGAAAATCAATGCAACATTGAGAAGCGTGACGCATCCGTACTTGTTTCTGACACTTCGCCAAAAAAAACACTGCATCGCCTTCCACGGTTCGAGAAATTGTCGCACACCGCATCGAGTGCAACGATCTCCGAAGTCCGAGTTGACTGCAATGATCCCGAAGCAAGCCCTGCTGTGCGGCTGCAAGAATCCACGCATCATCCCTGATCATCGCATTGCAGTGCCAAGCCTGTTGCATCGTTGGGGGACGCAGTAAGAAACCAATGCATCACCTCCCTATGCAGTAAGAAACCGACGCATCACCTCCTCTACGGTAAGAGCCAACACATCACCTACCCTGCGCAGTAGTAAAGAACTGAGGCATCACTTCCCCCGGAGCAAGGAACCAACACATCACCTTCCCTGAGTGTAACGAACAGACGCATCACCTTCCCTGCAGCCCGTTTTGTTTGTTTGCGCGACGCACCCAAGGTACTTTGTGTGAAAAGTGTTCCATCTGCAATTTACTTTGAACCAAACTATTTCTACCATCTTAAAGTCATATTTTTATTACTGTATTGTGGATTTTATCATTTGGTCTTGTTTTGGTTTAGATAAAGATTACTTATTTTTCTAAACTGGTGTGGTGTCTATCTGTAGTGCTCTCACTGTATTACTGTATGTGCCCACGAATGCTTTACACATTGCCTCTGAGATAAGCTTGTCTGCTCGTGATAAGCTACCAAGGCGGTGAGCAGGGGTTATTTTAGCAGTGTATCCCACTTACCCTGACTAGATGCAAGGGTCCCTATTTGGAAAAAGGTACCTACCTCTGCGAACTAGAGACCCCCATTTCTAACATTGGTGGTCAGCAATGAGGATCTGGACTTGCATTTGTGTCTTACATCCAGTGAATGGTTTACACTACTAGTATAGTGCAGACCATTACGCAACCTCATACATTTGGTAGGAACTTTTTCCTTGACGTTTTTAGCATTTTGAGAACTGACAATTTTCACCATGAGAAAACCAGTATCACTTGCATCTGTAGATATTGAATTTGAGGAGGAAAGGGTTGATACCTACACTGTGCCACAACTTAAAGCTGTCTGCAAATAAATTTAAATCACTGTAAGAGGCCTCATCAGAAAGGAGGAATATCAAAAGGCATTGAGGGCCTGGTTGGAGTCAAGGAATACCAGTGAGCATACCGAGGAGCCTATGGTGGCGGGAGAGAATTTAGATGGGCATCAGGATGGGCTTTCGGGCCTGACTGGAAGGAAGTCACTTCCGGGAGGGGGGGGGGCCAGCAATGTGTGTTCAAAGAGACTGTCTCCAGAGTAGTTGAAGAACAGGGGGAGAAGCAGAGTGTGTGAAATGGAGCTCGCAAAGCTGAAGCTGGGAAAGGAGTGTGACATGGAGAGTAAGAAATTGGAGTTGGAGATTAAGACATTAGCTGTGGAAGCGAAGAAGATGCTGTTAGAACATGAACGAGGGTTGAGGGTGTTGGATCTGAAAGCCAAAAGTCTAGAGAGCAATCCCCATGGTGGAAGTGTACCATCAGTGCCTAGAGATACATCCCCAAGGAAGTTATTAAGGATTTCACAAAGCATAAGGACATTGGCCAGTGGTTCAAGGCCTATGAAGTTGCGATGAGGTCCCACAGAGTCCCTGAGAGAGATTGGGAACAGGGTTCTTGGGCCGCTTTCTTAGTGAAGGAAGGGAGACATTGCTAAACTTGCTCATTGAGGATCAGATGTCCTATGTCCCCATGAAGGAAGCCATAGTATCCAGGTATGGGTTGACCCCAGAGCTGTACAGGCAGACATTTTGAAACTGTAAGAAACTGGAGTCAAGTAATTGGGTGGAGTATGTATCCTACTTTTGCAGAGCATTGAATGGTTGGGTGAAGGGTAGCAGGGAGTATGATTTGGTTGCATGGGAGCACTTGTCAGATGAGTGTTTTCCAGAGCTACGCCAGCACTTGATTGACAGTAAGCTGACTGACCCCAGGAAGCTTGCTGTGAAGGCGGACCGCTGGGTCAGTACCGGGGTCCAAAAAGGCTGTGTGGGAGAGTCCGCCAAAGGAGGGCAGGGTCCCCAACAGAAGAGTGAGGGGGACATGGGTAAACAGAAGGAGTTCCAAAAGGACTCCATAGTAATCCCCAAGGGAACCAAGGTAAAGGTTCCCAGCCTCCCACTGAAAAGAAGCCATGGGTCCTGACAGTTAAGCCTGTTCATAGGGATTCCAAGGCATGTTTTGGTTGTGGTCAGGTGGGTCACTACCAAGGGGATCCTAGGTGTCCCAATAAGGTTACCACCGCACCCAATGGTGCACCGCCGCAGGAAATGGCTAGTGTAGCCTTGGGGGTGGAGTCGGGTGCCCAAGACGGGTGAAGTCCCGCAGAAATGTCCCTGGTCTCTTTAAGAGACAGTGAGATGGTCCCATGAGCTCATCTGCCTGATAACACTAAGAAGTACAGGTAGTGCGGAATTGGTAGTGCCCCTCTGGCATTGAGAATGCTGACCTCTCTTTTGTCCCATCAGTTGAAGCCAGTACCCAGACGTTAAGTCAAATGTACTGAGGTACCGGGCAGCTCTCAACCAATCTCTGTGGCCATCAGCTCTGGGGATGGGTGCGCATTTGTCTTGGGGACTGTATTGAGCACTCAGTAGTCCACTCAGAACCGGAGTTCTGGTGTGGCACTGGGTGCGGCAGCCTTTGGAACCAAGACCACTGGACAGGGCCAAGGGCTGTTTGAGAGCTCTGTAAATGTTATGCTTCACAGGAGACTATCCCCAGTGTCCTCATCATGGACACACCACTGAGTGACAACAGGGGTCATGGAGAACAGAGCAGCAAACTGTCCCAACAGTTGGCGGCAGTCACTCTGCTGTTCAGTAGACAGGGCGGGGGAGAGTGCAAATGCATCGCTTTTTTAAGCTTCCCAACATGCAACACATTCCTATGTGACACTAAGCTGATTTGTGTCATTTTATGACCCACAAATCAGCTTTGCCGCACGTAGGTCGCAGTTGCCTAATGACACTGCATGGTTTTACTCTCTGATGCGTCTGAATTTCTGACGCTCCTTCAGTGATTGCGATATGGTGCTCTGTACCATAAATACAGCGGATCCACGTAGCACAGAAGTAATGCAAAGCAGTGCAACTTTTTTGTGATGCAACGCTGCAGAAACGCCGCATTGCCTCAGTTCTCATAAATATGCCCCTTAGTATTCATTTCTGCTTCTCACAGAGTTATCACTAAAAATAAATATGATTATTTCATAATACTTTATGCGTGATAATATTTGGAACTGACGGTGTCGTGGCCATTCTCAACAGAGAAAATGATCTCTAGAAGATTTCAGATAAACACTAGGCCCTGTGCTACCACACTTTTACAGGCTGCAGACTATATATGGTGCAGTTTTATGAAAGACTCACTCCTTGTCATTCAACTGTACACATTTTGAATCATTCATTTTTATACTTTAATTTTTATAAGAAAGTGGTGGTCTGTATGCTCATATACCTCTGCTTTGTGAAAGCTGTGTATAAAAGGCTTTACTAAGGAACAAACTACAGTGCAATATAATCTTTCCTGCGTGTCAATACAGTATATGCTTGCCCTTCTTGAGAGAGATCTCTGTAGTGAGAGCTGTGTACATAGTAAAAGCAACACAATGTTCTGTGCAATCACAATACAACACCGTTCTAATATAGCCTTAGAGCCTGCTGTAGAGGGTTCTACCGGCTATTAAAGACCTGCTCCATCTTTAAAGGCCTGAACCGAAGGCGAGGGCATTTAACAACTTTAATGGCTGGTAGAGCCCACCACGGAGGGGTCTAAGGCTATTTGAACATTCCGCAGAATGTTCAAATTTTTAAAACAAAGGCCTCATGGAGCCCGAGGAGATTGAAATCCCCTTGAGCTCTGTGAGGCCTTTGTTAAACTTTGGAATGTTGATGCTCCGGGCTTCTACCGGCCATTAGAAGCCCGGAGCACTCCATTGTTTTCAATAGAGCGCTCAACATTCCAATGTTCTAATTTTCTATGGTAGAGTTCCATGAAGGACTGATTCCTTTTCTTACACATCTTTACAACCTCAATCCTTGAATTTTATGACAACATGTCTTCTCTGCTGAGACTTTTCTGCAGGGTCAAGCATGAATATGACTTTACTGATGAACGTCTGGTTTTGGAGGAATACTAGACCCTCTGTTATGTCTTTAAAACAGGGTGTAGGGTCTCAATGGTAGAACCTGATGGAAATTGATTCCCCTTGAGTTTTATGAGAGCATGGCCTCTCTCCTTAGACTTTTCAGCAGTGTGAAGTGTAGATATGAAATGATTTCAGGAGAAAATAACCCCTTTGCAACCACATTATAACAGGGTTGTGTTTCTCAATGATAGAATTTTGTGCACGGCTGTCTCCTTCTCTGGCACCTCTATACAGGGTTAATGCTTGAGTTTTCTGACAGCATGCCTTCTCTGCTGAGACGTTTCTGCAAGTGGGAAAGGCTTTACTGAGGAACTCATCTGTCTTCAAAAACCTTTTCTCTGAGTGAAGAGGGTGTTTAAATCACTAAAGTAAGACCTCCCTCTCTACTGATATAGCTGAAGAGAGTAAACAGTATGTATAGAAGGATTAATAGAAAAACTAAACCCCATGCTAGTGCATGTTAACATGCTGAACGATTCTATATGGTTGAATTTCATAAAACAATGATTCTATCTCATATTAGAACATTGGAATGTTGGGAACTCTATTGAAAACAATAGAGTACTTTGGGCTTCTAATGACCTGTAGAAGCCTGGAGCTGCTACATTCCAATGTTGTTGTTCACAGCTGTTGCTGTGAACAAAGGCCTCACGGAGCACGAGGGGATTTCAGTCCCCTCCGCCTCCGTGAGGACTTTGTTTTATTTGTTAGAACATTCTGCCTTTTAGTGGCGGAATGTTCTAATAGCCTTATAGTCCTCCGTAGCTGATCTATACAGCCATTAGAGTCCCACCCCCTTGTTAAAGACCCTCACCTTGGGCTTTAATGCTGGAGCAGGCCTTTAATGGCCAGTATAGCCCAATACGGTGAGCTATAAGACTATATTACTAAATAACAGCAGCCTCTCTAATGACATTGGAACAGAGAAGTAGAAGAATTTATAGACATTCTAGCTTCTACGTTATTCAGGTTAGTAAATAGGAAACGCTCTACTGATATGCATGAACAGAGTTAAGGAGGTGTAAAGAAGGTCTTAGAGAAGCACTAGATCCTGTGTTACCACATCTTAATAAAGTGCATGTTGACTAAGGTAAATATTCATGTAACAGTAATACAAATCTATACACAGTGAATGGCTCACTTTTTTCACAACATTCCCTCTCTACTAATATCTCTGTACAGGATAAAGGCTAGGTATAAAACACTTTAGTAAGTAATTTGTTCCTCTACAAAGACCTTTTCACTGAGTGGACACACTGTAGGAATGGTGTTATAAACAGCAAGTTCTCTACTGACATCTCTGAACAAAGGAATGGGTCTGGGTACAAGGTTTTGGACAAATACTAGGCCCTGTGCTAGCACATTTTAACAGATTATATATGATAGAGTTTGATGGAAGACTGCCTGTTTCTTATACAACTCCATGCAGAGTGAATGGTTCAGTTTCATGACAATGTACTATCTCCACTCATACCTTTCTACAGGATACACAGTGGATGTGAACGGCTTTAGCAAGGAACCCATCTATATTTTGAGACCTTTTATCAGAGCGAAAAGAGTGTTTGATTCAGTTTAGAAACAGTAATCTCTGTACTGATACCTGAAAAAAGGGCAAAGCATCTGTGTAGAAAATTCCATAAAAACACTAGGTATTTCTTACCACATTTTAAGAGGGTGCAGACTCTGTATGGTACTGTTTCATGAAAGAGTTGTTCCTTTTCCTATGACTGAATACAGGGTAAATGCTTTGTTTTTATGTCAACATGGTCTCTCTGGTAAGACCTCTCTTCAACGTGAAGACTGGATGTGAAAGGCATTTTCTGAGGAAGGCATCCCTCTGAAAAGACCTTTTCTCTGAGTAAATATGGTGCCTAGTTCAGTACAGTAAGACCACCCTCTCTAGTGCCTCTGAACAGAGTAAACACTCTGGGACCGATTCACAAAGCTAATCCGAGCCAAAAGTCAAACGTTATGACTTTTGGTATTCACAGAAGTCACTTACGACTTTTGGTATTTACAAAAGTCATTTCCGACTTGTATCTTTACGTCCACTCTCTGGCTGGAATTTCCACCCCTGGGCCAAAATCTCCACATCCGGGCTGGAGACTCCGCATTTGGGCCGGAGACTCCGCACTCTGGCCCGACGATCATTGTCTCCAATGCTAAACACCTGTGCAAGTGCTTACCATCCCCCCTGCTTGGATCAGATGAAGTCAATTAAGAACCACCTGCCAGACCTGCACCACAAACCGCATAAAAGCAGCACACAAACAAGGAACAGGTTTGTCCACAGAGAGTTCCTGCTTGCCTACTCTGCACATCACCTCAGGAAAACTCTCCGCCAGAGCAGGATGAAAAATTACACAGATGTGGAGACCACCAGGATCTTGGAGTTCATTGTGAGGCACCCCAAACGGCTCAATGATTCCCCTTACAGCACCAGTGGCACACAGAAGCTGGCTCTATGGCAGCATTTAGCCACTGCAGTCGCAGCATTATGGGAGGATGTGCATACTGTGATTGACATCAAGAAGAAGTGGCAGGACGAAAAATGGCGGGTAAAGGAGAGGTATGCCAGGATTGCGGTGGCCAGAATTCACCCTCGTGTCCAACAGGACCCCGCCTCTGTCTCCCCACACTTGAGGAGATTGTCCTCAACACAATACACCCCCACATGCTCCATGGGCTGCCTGTTAGTGATGTCCACAATGTGGTTCCAAGTAAATTTAATGACAAGAACATGTATATAAAATGACTATCTGCGTTGCACCCCAATTGTGATTGAGGAAGTTGTCTAAAGTATGTTTAAAAAGTACAGTGAGTCAGAGCCTCATGTGTCTTCTTCTGTACGTTGCACCACAAGTCCCAGAATCCTTTGAGATAGAAATGGCAAATTCTGTTCCCACTATTGAAAACTTGGGCCAGTGCTGCTGCTGTATATACCTAACACTGGTAAATAGCAATTGACAAAGTGCCCTTTCCACTTAGCCATCCGTGGTCAAGGCACTCAAGAGTGGTGGTGGGGTGGGGCAGGGCAGTGGGGAATCCACATACAACGTAATAGGGAAAATAAAGTAAAATTAACAAACAAAACAACTTACCTTGGGCTCGCCGCATCGCTGAGCACAAGTTGAGTGAATCCTTATTTTTAAAACATTGATTTTTCCAATTCCATCACCTGTCTATTTCCCACACTGCCCCATCATGCCCCCTTCCCACCGCCCCACTGCTCCTACCTGCACTGGCTATGGTTGCACTTAGCATTGCTGTTAGTATGTAGAAGCACTGAGGACATTTCTGACAAGTGGCACATGTACATTTTTGCTTTGCTGACTTCTCTCTGTTCTCCCCTATTGACACAGAGAGCTGGAGTCCAGTCAACCACAGTAGCAGAGGTCCCTGCATCTGCTGGGAGGGAACATCATCCAGAGCAAGTCAAACCACCCTCACAAACTGGTAAGTAAAACTCTTCAGGAGAGGGTCCAAAAGCCTATTTTATCAGCAGACAACAGATAGACATATAGGCCCCTATTCACAAAGGTAACCTGAGATTAAAGTCCAACTTTACGGCTTTTTGTATTCAGAAAGGACATTTACGAGTAGTAAATGCCCTTTGTGAATAGGGAAAGTCTTAAAATACGATATTTTGACTCAGTATACCTTTGCAATTCGGACTCATCACATGTATTCCATCAACAGTGCCAGAACTGTGAATTGAACTCTGGAATCGAGTGCCACAATAATTCTAAAAGGAGCGACCACTATATTGTTTTGTTTCCGGCCCAAACTCTGTATCCAATGTTAACAAATATAACAATGATGAACAAGAAGTGAGATTCAATTGTCAGGAGTCTTGAGAATATGCCCAGTATCCAACTTTCATTGATTTTTCAATACATGAAATTGTCCAGTCAGCCCAGCGGGTTATATTTGTTGACATTAGATTGCCTGATTTAGGGCTGGTAACAAAACAATTTAGTGGATCCTCCTTTTGGAATTTTTGTGGTGTAAATTGAATAGTGTGGCTTCTAGGCAGTGGGGCCATTAAAAGTTGAGCGAGGGATCACTGATGATATTTAGTATGATACACTTGTGCAACGGTAGGGCCCACACTGCTTGGGCTTATCTTTTGTGTCTGAAATGGAGTGCATCACATGTGGCAGCTGGAATGTTAACACGCAAACACACATATATCTTTGTAGGTCCAATGATGGCATCCCGGATTCCAGTATCCACAGTGACATCTGCTACAAGGTTGGCTGTGACATCTGGTCAGGGGCCACACATTGGGCAGACGCGGTACCCTGGTAAGTAAACCCAAGAATGATGTCCCTAAATGCTCATGAAATGTAGCTTTAATGTCCGCAGTATGTTGTATGTGTTATGCATCATTGTTGTCCTTCATTCTATATGCCTGCATATGGAATTTTACCACATACCATATCACACCATGGTGGCTGGTGAAAGGATGATACTAAATGTATGGCAAGTGAGTGCAGTATGTACATAAAAGACCATATTGTATCAAATGAAGTGGATAGCCACAACTGGATTGTAAGTCAATGGTATGAAAACTCTCAAGGAAAATCACAAGGCCCAAAATGTATTGAAATTTGTGTAGATGAGGGTCACAATAATGCAAGTTGTGTTGTTTTTTTGGAGGGGTGTATGGGCTGATAAGGTGGATGTTGAGGAAGTTAAATATATATATTTGGTGGCTGAAATGCACAGCGCAAATTCAGTTTAGGCGGCAACCATCCAAGTTTCTACACTTTCCCACAATGTGGGATCGCAGTCAAATGTTGAATTCAGCTTGCCTCCTCTTCAGTCCTATTCTCATATATAAATGAGAGGATAATATATGAGGTTAGGATGTGAGCTAAACAAGACATTATCCATTGACAGCTAATTCTAACATGATGTCGTACATGGATAGTGGGAACAGAGGTCACACAAAGATTGAACATAACAAATGTGGGCTCTCCCAGTACTAAATGAGCATTGTGACTTAATGGGGAAGGAAGCACAAATGAGCCACAAAATCAGGGGCAGCTCCTCCATTAGGGCGGAGGAGCGTCGCCCCACTACTTTCTCGCAGTGCGAGAAGCAGAATCATAAAATGGTATTTTAAATACCATTTTATTTTCTGCTTCTCGCACTGCAAGAAAGCAGAAGTCAGGGTATGCCACGTGGGGGGCGTGTGGAAGGGTATGCCTGGTTGGGGGTGGGCGGGAGGGCGGGTCGGGGAGGAGTGGCTTGCACCGCTCTGAGTGTTTGGTCGGCCCTCTGGGGCCGATCAAACCAGTCATGCGCACTCTAGATTTTCTCTATGTAGGCTGCAACCAGCCTACATAGAGAAAATGGCCTCCCTACAGGCACTCGACTTGGCACTGTCTGCACCAATCACAACGCTGCCATTGCAGCTTTGTGATTGGCTTACGGGAGGGGAGGTAGCATGCCTGTTCTTGTTCAGGAGCAGGAAAACTCCAAACGCGGGACGCAGCACATGACCAGAGGCGTCGCGGGACCCGTCAGGTAAGATTTTCTTTCTTTTTCTTTTAACCCCCGCACTACCCACACACCCGTGAGTATTGTGAGTCATGACTGCAAAAAAATTACCTGAGTGTTGGACATCTCACATATTAACTCTGCAATGAAATGATATGATCTGATGTGCAAATGTGAAACTTGTCTGCATGATGATTTGCACTCCTTTAGATTTGCCAACAGACAACATCATATTTATGAGGAATGATGAGCCTAACGATAAAGATGTAATCCAAGGTAGGCGGAGTTGTCAGAATAATTATCCCCTTCCTTCAAATATCAGTTACCTTCTCATACAAGTTTGTCTGTTAATGTGTCATCTCATTGATGTCAGTGCTGTGTGGAGGTAACAGCTGGCACCTCCTGATGGTGAGCAGGGGCCCACATGTGAAGGTCAGGAGGTAAACATGCCACACACTAGCCAGAAATAGCATATCAATTGTCTTTGAGAATGACATATACATGTTAACTCATAGCTACCATCCTGTGTACTTAAATATGGACATGTATGTCTCCTAACAGCTGCTGACAGGATGCCATCAGTGCTGCAGACAACACCATCCCGAGGTATGCAAGACATCATGGCAGCAGCCGTGAAACCCACTTGCATCTGTGCATCAGGTAAGCGTGCCATGAAGTGTTTCCCTATCATGGATTCCAAGATCATTCCAAAGATCCTAATCCCCTTCTGCATAGCATCTGCAGTTGTTGTGTAAAAAGTTACATACATACCATCTTATAAATGTGAGTGTCACATGTGCCTGTTTGCAATGCAGATTGACGATGCAGTGCGCATTGTAATTTGTTTTATGTATTTATTTCTTTACTCAATTATGTTCGTCGACATTCCGGAGTTTACTACCCCCCACACTGTTCGCCCCACAGCACTCCCTCGAGGAGCCGCCACTGACTCCCTCACAACAAGGACAGACGTGGTAGTTCCGCTACACGCTCCTCCCTATACAGTGCATCCCAGGCATTCTCTCCACCATCTGAGGGAGGTGCCACCCCTGGTGTTGTGCAGGTATCCCCGGGCACAAATATCTTGTCCACAGACTGCCACCTGCCACCCTTCCCCCTGCTGGTAGACCTGGCAGTCTTATCCATGTCCGACCCCTGCAGAGAGGGCCAGCAGATGGCCATGGCTGCAAGTGGGAGGAGGACTTCTTCCAACAGTAGGATGAGGCAGGACATTCGTGCCATAGGGGCTACCTTGTCAGACATGTCTGAGGTCCGGCAGGACATGCAGCAAATCCCTCAGGTGGTGGACAGTCTGACCCAGGTGTTGGGCAGGATGGATAGAATTTGACAAGATATGTCTAAGAAGATCAATGATGTTATATCCATTCACAGGGAAGAGAGTGCAAGACACCATGCCTTGGCCATGAAAATGATGGAGGGCATGCTGAAACGTATCCAGTGTCCCTTCAAGTAAAATGCAGGGAGGGAAGTCATCACATCTGCCTGCAGCATATCACACCCACACACCTGTACCACAAACTGTACAGGTTTGCAGCAAGAGTACAAATCCACCACCACCCCCTGCTCATGCACTCCCCTCACCTGCACATCCACCACCACCCTTCTCCAGGTACTCCCCCCACCCGCACATCCACCACCTGTCCAGGCACACCCACCAACTGTACAGACACCATCAGCCCTTGTCCAGGAACTTCCCCCTGTACAGGCTGATGCACCACACCAACCTACACCTCGGCGACAACACAAACGCACTCAGTCACAGCAATCCTCACAAACCAACTTTGCGAAGTCGTAAGCACAATCCCCCTTCATCACATGGCAAATATATCATGCTGCATGAATAAGTGTAAAAAAAAATATCTCCTCATAAGTCAAGACTAAGTTGCGTATTATGTACTGATGGGCAAATGTTTCCCCTTGCGGTGGCCTAGAGATGTGAGGCAGAATGTGTGTGTGAGACACATGTAAAAGTGTAACCCATCAATGCAACATGCTATCATATGCTGAGCAAATAACTACTCCCAACAATTATGTCCATACTTTGAACACGACATTCACAATGACAAGATTGAGGAAGTATGAATCAAAATATAAATTTACGTAAATGAAATGGTTTGGAGAAGAAAAAAATAAAACAGTCCGTTTGGAAGGGAGAAAGGAAAACAAATAAT
Source organism: Lissotriton vulgaris (assembly GCF_964263255.1). Taxonomy (NCBI): domain Eukaryota; kingdom Metazoa; phylum Chordata; class Amphibia; order Caudata; family Salamandridae; genus Lissotriton; species Lissotriton vulgaris. Next base: position 1,229,561,842 of record NC_141689.1, on the reverse strand, counting down.
GGTCTTTAAACAGAAAGGGCAAGAGGACTTGGGGGGGGGGGGGCAACATAAATAAAACACGTCAGGAATCATCAGGGGAAGCAAGGACAAAGTAAATAAGTGTCCAAAACAAAGTCAGAGTCCAGCAGGTCAACTGTCCTTCTGGTCATCCTCAATCTCCACAATGGGCAAATTCTCTGAATCCAAAGCAGGCTCCTGGCTGGCCAGTGCAGGACCGAACACCACACTTGGTTGGAAAACACAAAGAGTATGGAGGAAACAATGTGGGGCAACTTTCAGAGGGAAACATTAAGGGTGGTATAAGAGGGACGTTGGGCTTGGACAGACAACATAGCGGTACCCAAGGAAGTGACACTGGCAGTGAGGGTGATAATAGATCTTGCAAGATCCTCTTGCATCGTACGCATCATTTCAGATCTGCAGCATGATGCCAGTGGACATTTCTAGATGACCCTCACATGCCGCCATCAGGAGTTACAATACACAGAAGGGTTTGGGTAGAACATGAGGGTTGTGTTGTCTCGGGTCAGAGGCTATGTTGGGGCCATCATGGCAGTCACTTTGAGGGTGACTAGTTGCAGGGGATGCAGCTGGAGAACCCAATGGAATGGGGGCCTCTGAAGTCAGGAAGGGGCTGATGGCAGGCCCAGGTTGAGTTGTGGCTTTCCCCGGGGACATCTTGCCAAAAGAAAGGGGTGAATGGTCATGGGGAGCGTCGATCTCCTCCCCCCTGGCCAGAGGTGTCCAGTTCATCACCCCGCCTTCAATGTCTTCAGCCTCCACCCAGTCCGTAGCACCAGAGGTGTCTTCCTGCTCAGTCTGGGTGGGCACAATTCCCCTGCCTTCTGATGTAGAAGGCCCTTCCTCTTCCTCTTCTACATCAGTCATGAAGAGAGGTTGTGGACGCTGGCGCCCCAACGCTGTCCTGCTCCGAACTGGGTCCTGGTCCTCTTGGCCAGCTGAGCCCACTAAAATGTAAGACAAATCATAATGTAGTGGTTGTACACGGTAGAACGAGATACATACCTACATGAGGCAAGGGCAGACTGTTCTCCTCTGATCACACTATACAGATATAACAGGCACATGCATCAATGTAGGCTTTTGTGATTTCTTAATTGCGATTATTAAGGAATCGCAGTTAAGGAATTGCAAAAGCCTATGCATGTAGGAATCGCTATCAAATTAGCAATTCCCAAACATTCCTTAATTAGGAATGCCTTCCCATTCCTTCCAGTGGGCATTGCATTTAAGAAATCTCAATTTGAGATTCCTTAAATGCAATCACAATTTAAGAAATAGCAATAAATCGCGATTTTAAATTGCGAGAGCCTTACAGTGTGATGCATCGCAGAAGCCCTTTTTCTGGGCACAAACGGCCGATTTCTTCGAATCGTACCATTTGCGCTCGCAAAAAAGGTTGATGCATGTGCCTGTAAGCGAATTGGAATCTAAAGTACATGTATGTTCACTGTGATCTCCTGATTTGACTCGTACATGGACATTTCACTTGAAATTTGATGGCTTACACTTCTGTACTGACCAACCCTCACCTTCTGCATTATTGTGATCTGTGTTTCCTGTTATTTCTACATAGGCACCTTCTAATGCAGTCTACCAAAGGAGATCGGAGACAGTCCGGACGGTATTGGAATGGGCCGGTGATATGGAGTCTCTGCACTTTTACTTTCTGACAAATGTCATCTGCTAAGTAAAATTGTATGAGACAACACAAATGCAGATTTGTGGGCACACATCCATATTGGGGCTGGGATATTAGCTTTGCTACGTGGGGATTTTAACCTTTTGATATTCCCTCACAGAAGCAGACAATCCAGGGCCACATATTGGCTTCAAAGACTGCTCAAGTAGTGCTGTACCCTGGTAAACAGTTGTGGCTAGTTGCTACAGCTGCCTTGACTGGACAAATGACATACAAGCCACTGTTTGGAAGATGTGTGTATGTGATCCCACTTGGAGAATTGGTATCACTTAAGAGTGAGGCAAGGATCTCAAAGTCAGTCTTAGCTCCATGGCACATGATAGTCTGTCATAATCAGAACCCAAAGTCACCACATGCAATGCAAGTCACAGCATCCAACACCCATAGGCCTCTCATCCATACACAGGACAATGTACCATTCCGAACCCAATACACACATCAGTTATAATGCCCTTTGTTCTCTAGTAATGGTGCTGGCAGTGCAAGTTTATATGCAAATGCACGTGTGTGGCTCAATTCCCCAGGTGGCATACTAAATCTACCACTCCCAGAAAGCACTCTGCTCAATGCATTCTATGTGCTACAGTGAGCCTTTGGCCTTATGATGACTGCTGCATTTGCAAAGAATAGGAAAATGGAGGCATAGGACACATGATGGAACAGCTCTGTCTTTCCTCACATCTTACTTTCAGACACATAGTTGAGTTAATGCGCTTACCAGCTCTCTGCTGCTCATGCTCCTCAAGCTGAGCATGGAGGGTCAGCCAGGCTGCCCTTTGGACCCTCCAGTACAGTGCCGAAAGGTGGGGACGATGCACATGATGCTGAGAGGACTGGCCCAAGATATCCTGGGCCTTGATTCGGACACAGTGTTTAGGTCCTCCCAGCATTTGCGCATGCCCTGGCCCGCTGGGTATGGATGCCCATTGCACTGCAGCGCTCCACAGTGGTGGCCCATAATTGGGCGCGCTGCATTGCTCAACCGGTCCTCAGGTCCCCATACAGCTGAGGATATTTTTCTAGCACCCCTTTTGCTAGGATGTCCAATCCCCTTTCAGTGAAAGGGAGTGCTTCCTCCTCCTACCCCTCAGTCATGTAGGGGGTACCTGGGTTGTACCGAGCAGCAGGATGGAAGAGGATCTGATCTGTGCAAGAGGATGACTCAGAATGAAAAGAAAATGGCTGCCAGCAACTTCCTGTGATGTATTTCCTGTATGAAAGCATGGGTTTGGGTCAATTTCCGGCCCGAATGCGTACTTGCAGTACCTCGTTTCCACATACACTCTGCATACGGAGATTACGCATTTGGGCAGGGGGTTCCGAAAAAGCATCAGAACCCATTCTTGCATATACAAAATGACATAAAGGAAGTGTTAGGCAGGAAATACATATCATATCAATCACAGAGAAGGGAAGAGGGTCAAAAAAACTCTACCACCCGAACCCCCTTGTATATCATATAAACACATAAAAGGGTGGAGAGGACCAGACCCAAAGTGAATAAATAAGCAAGCAGTGGCAGAATTGTATGTTTTGAAAAACTGCCCTCACTCACACACAAATGTGTGTGACATGCTTCATCATCGGGTCTGCTTACAAATCGCCCTGGCGTAGCCACGCACAGGGCGGAGCATAGGGAGGGGGAAACGTAAAACACAATATACGAAGACAAACATAAATGTGACAAAACAGTGATAACCAATTAAGTGTTACCACAAGACTGGGTATAGTGAAAGATAAAGGTGCAGTGAGTAGATAGTGCCATTAAAACTGGCTCATGGATACCTGTCTGACCTTTATTCGTTGATTCCAAGGTCAGGATTAAAAGTACATAAAGGATGGTAAGTGTTTTTGAAGGAAATTAAGTTCCTAAAACACCCCTCCTTGAACTGCAATAACCAACATGTTTCAACCGTATTATAGTGCCCTCACTGAACAGGTCACGCCGGTCTTCTTCAGGACATCTACCCGTCCCAGTCTTATCTCCCCCCTTACCTCAGTCAGGCAATATAGAGGGAAAAAGGGTCAATAGATCAAAACCATGTGGAGGTAAATTCCGCCATCACGGAGTACAAATACTGTAGAGAGACATAGAACAAGTATAACAGTATATTATGACTCGTCTTATAATCATTTATATACTTCCAAATTCATAAATAGGCTTATATTCATGAATCCCCCCATTCTTAAATGTTAAAAAAGGTACTTCTGTTTCAATTCTTCCCGTAAGCATATTGTTTAAATACAAATGCCCCCTCGCCATAATATAGCTCTCACTATTGTATAAAAAATACGTGTTCTGTGCATATAAGTTGCTGCTGCCATAGTTTACACACTCCATACTAAAAACCTGAGGTCAGGCATTAGCATCCATCCATATAGTGACATGCATTTCTTATCACTAATCAAAAAATTCCACAACTCACCGAGTTTATTGGTAGATTAAACTTGAAATAGCGCCAGGCGGGAGGAGCTCCAAAGAACACAACCTGTGTTCAAGAGGGATACATAGAGCGCACATTTTAAGAGAATGATAAATGTACTCTCTACGCATATCAAAATACCCCCCAATTTGTTCACGCCATAGCCAGTTAAACAAAAGAGACTTGACTCCGTGGCCCCTGAATCACCTAAGGGTTACCACACTCCATCGAGTGACAAGTACCATGTCAGGCACCCATCTGCATAAGCCTTTTAGTTTCCCCGGGAGTTCTTACTGTGCCGATGGAGTCTCCAGCACCTCTTGTGCCCGCTCCTAAGGCGCCGTGACGATGTGGTTTACATACATTTAGTGTGGCTTGCAAAGTAGTCTCAGGATGGAATTTTTAGACTGAGTCATTATTATCCAACTTTCACCTTTGACAACAGACTGCAAACCACATTTTGTAACAGGTTGCCCAGGTGAAAACAGTACCAACCTGCTGATCACGGACTTGCATACCCTGACCTCTGTTCTGTGCAATGGCCCAGTTGCCCTGAATCAGAGCTAGCTGAGGTACAAGAGGTATGTATAAGCATGACGTAAAGCTATGCTGTGCAAAACACAACAGGCTAATATGCTTTTGCACACTACTTCAGGGGAGTACATCACCACCCCCCCTGTACGATCAGGACATCTGAATCGTGACTTCAGAAGACCAAAAGTGCGCTCTATGATGGCTCGAGTTCGTATGTGTGCCCTATTGTACCTACACTGGGGTACAGTGGTTGCACGTCTGTATGGTATGAGGAGTTGAGGGGAGTGCATACCCAGCATCACCTGGTGAGGGAAAAGAGGGCAATTTACATCAGTACAAAACATGATCTATACTTTGCAGCATAATGATTCTTATTCTAAAATGGTTGTTTATGTGAGATAGCATTTAACATTACATTTACACATATCCTTCATGTTTTGTGTTTGGTACTTACCCAGTAGCTACATGTTGCCAAATTCTCCCGCAGCCATCCTCAGGGGAAGAGGTGACATGTGAAATACAAAGTTGTCATGGCTACTGCCTGGAAACACTGCATGCACATCAATGAATCTACCACTGGCGTCAAAGACACCCTGCACATTGTTGGAATACCATTGGTGTCTGTTGCAAAAGATGTGTGCAATGCGGTGGGGTGGCTGAAGAACCACAGGGTACAATCGATTGCACCCAGCACATGTGGGAAGCGAGAAATGAGATAGAAATCCCTAGCTGCCCTTTGTCTCCTGTCCAGTGTATGGGGCATTTGTATGTGGAGGGAGGCTTTTGTACTGATGCAGCTCAGAACCTGAGGTAAGCACCGTGACTGGCTTGCCTGAGAGGTGCCCCCAAGGTCACTGGAGACCCTTTGGAATGGCCCGTAGCGAAGAAACGGAGAGCAGCAAGGATCTTGCGATAGGCTGGGAAGGCATGGGAGCGACAAGTCACAGAGTCAAGTTCCACTCACATACCATCTCCAAGAGGACATCTGGAGGGAAACAATATCTGGCCCTGACATCTTGGCTGGACATCCCAAATAGGTTAATCTTTTGTCTGAATATCCTCTCTTCTCTCCTCCTTCTCATCCTCCTCCTTCTTAAGTCTTCTTGCCACATGGCAAGGGGCAGAGTAACAAACACATTCAGTGGCATGTTGGAAGGTTTGTATATGTCAGCTCTGGTAAACAACCTTTACAACGCAACTTTTACAACGCACTACCATTACAACGAAACTTTTACAGCGTGATTGGTTTTACAACGCATGCTTTTACAACGCATGCTTTTACAACGCAAGTACCTTTACAACGCAATTACCTTTACAACGCAAGTATTATGTTTTTTTTTTTTTTTTTTTTATAAATTCTTACATTATATTTGTAATTTTTTTATTTGTTCTAGTTGAAAATATTTTTATTTTGTGAAGTTGTTTTATTAATTTTTAAAAGTAATAAATGTTAAAAATACTCCAGTATTTAGAAATAATAATTTATTATTATTATTAAAATGTAATATTTTCAACAAAATAGTTATAAAAGTGAGTAAATATATTTCAAGTATTGTTATTAAACACCTTGTATTAAATATAATTATATAGATTATTTAATAAAATATATTTCTAATTTTATTTTTTATTTGTATAATTATTATATGGTAAAAATACTACAGTATTTAGAAATAATACTTTAGTAATATTAATTTAAAAAAGAGTATTAATATTCACAAGTATATTGAAAGTGTTATTTTTTTGTAACAAATAGTTTTAAGATAGAACAAATATTTAAAAAGATTTGTATAAGAACTTAGGTTTTAAATGTAATGATATAGTTTTTTTAAAATATGTATGTAGAAGTAACTGAAAAATTGTGGAAATAATACTGTAGTTTTTTTTAATAAAAATTTATACTGGGTAAATTTTGAAATGTAATTTTAATGTTAATATATAATTAATTATTATATTTAAAAATATCAAAAAGTAGTGAAAAGGTATTATTATAATACTTAGGTATTAAAATTAATATAAAAAAGATTTAAAAATAAATTTAAATATTTCATAAATGTTAAATATATATATTTATAAAAAATGTATTATTTTGTTAAATTATTTTAAAATAATTTTATTAAAAAAGTTCCCACGCTTTTACATTGTTTCCAATGGGAAAAATTGTCCTTTATTTATTTCCATAGATGAAGCTGTTTGTCCCGCGGAACTAAAAAAGAAGGTGTTAAAGAAGAAGAAAGGGGATGTTTTGAAAGGAAATGGAATTAGCATACAGGTAAGGATAAAATTACATTATTTTACAAGTAATAACATTGAATTTAGATGTATAGATAAAATAAAATTATTTAAAAAAATCAAGATCACATAGTTTTAATTTTTTTTTCCAAAAATATAGGAAAAAAGCATTTTTTATTTAGACATTTTTACATATTTTCCTTTTTTTAAAAATGTTAAATATTATTTATTAAAAAAGAATAATAATTCAATATAAAATATATTTAAATAGTCCGTTTTCAATCTTTGCAGCTTTCGATGACGTTGACACGTAAATGTGAATGTAAGCGGCCATTTTCAAGAGCATCGATGGAGGAAGCAGCTGGAAGCTGATCTATGTCCAGGTAGGAAACAACTTAAACTTTATTTATACATGTTAGGTTAAACAAGTATACATATATTGTAAAGATGGGATAAGGAGAGGTTGCAGTTTAAGAATGTAATGTTAAACTGGTTAATCAGCATGTCGCCGATCGTGTTATTAGAGTATGCCTATGTCGGGTCGCAAAAAGTAAAAGAGAAATGTTGCTTGTGAATAGAATTTGTTGCAAAAATAAGAAAAAGAAATGTAATACAAATATTTTTAACTGCGACTTTGTTTACGAAAAAGGTTACTTCAAAATGCATTTAAAAAAAATATCATGCAGTTTTTGTTCAACAGAAAAAGTTTGAAATGTGTTTATTGTTCTATGGAAAAAAGCTTCTTTCATTTATTACTGAAATTTTGGTTAGAAACACTTTTAAGATAAATAATGTTCATTGTTTGCGTTGTTTTTAAAAAGATTTATGGTTGACATAGTGAGAGTATGATTTGGTAGGAGTGAAAAATAGTTTTTTGGACTTGGTTGGTCAGAAGAATTACACAATTCCTTCATATGCAAAATGGAAACTTGCAGATTTTGAGAAAGGGAGAATATGCTTTCTTTGTAGGTAGATTTGGATTTATTTATAAATTATGGAAGCAGATTTCAGCTTCAAATTGGTAAATAGCAAAGGTGACATAGTGAGAAAATGTTCTGCTAGGAGGTAGTACTTTATTTAGGATGCTTTTATTGTACTGTCATATTTTTCACTATGTTTTTAAAAAACAAGAAGATGGATGTATATATTCAATCAACAAGGAGTGCAAAACAGTTGGATTTTTCTTTATCGTGGTCTTCATCTGGATGCTTATGGAGAACAATTTTTAAGGATTTCACAAATTAGAAGAAAAATAGTTTTTGGGGATTTTATCGTTTTCTATCTTTTTTTTATATAAAAGGAAGATTTTTTGGACATTAATAACAAAGTAGGAAAACATTTTCAAATAGAAATTTATTTTAAACAACTCCTTTAGGAGATGAAAAAGTTAAAGGTTTGAGTCAAAAATGGATTGAAAAAATGTATTGGTTTTTTTAAACACAATATACACAAATAATGTGTTTAGAAAATATCTGTGTAGATATTTTTGGAATTTAAAGAAGATCACCTTTTGTTAAAAAAATTTGTGCTTATAACCAAAATTCAGATGAAAAATACATGGTTATTTAAAGAAGCTTTTTCAAGATTCATTTTTTGAACAAAGCCTAAAAGATAATATTTTTTAATATGAAAATGCATTTTTTGTAAACAAAATATGCTTTCTGTTGGTTGCAAAATTGGAATGGATTTTCACTTTTGGAAAAAAGAAACTTTTTTATCTCCTTTTTTACTTTGGATTGATTGGGGTTTTTGTATGTTACAAAAATTTGATTTTTTATGGTAGAAAAAGGTGAAGAAAAAAAAAGAAGGCAACAAAAGGTAGGCTGACCCGACGTATATTTTTTAAAAATGTTATTGCCAATTGTAATTACTTTTTGATTTAATTTAGGGCAAAGCAGGAAAGTAAGGTGAAAAAGTTATTTAGAAGCTTAGAATGTTAGCAACATTTTCAAGGTAGTCTAGAGCCACACACAACGAAAACTTTTGCATAATACCCAATAGTCTCTCAGACATTTCCTTTGTATTTTTTGTAACTCGTGGGTTTAGACTACCAGATAATGTTTGTGAAAGTCTCATTTCCTGAAAACTTTGCTCCTTCTTCAAAGTTTCCAAAAAAGAGTAGAAATTAGGGTGTGGTTTTCCAATTGTACGGTTGAAGGAGTTGTGTCATCCCTCAATGGCATTATTTGTTTTAGCTTCTCCCTTTAAACAGCTTGTGTAACAGTTCCACCACTCCACATGGAAAGGTGGCTTCCTCCTGCGACCCGATCTGCTTAGGTGCCCAATCCATGTGTCTTCAAAGTAATTTAGGATGGGTGCCAATTTGTCTTCATTTACATTGTAATAATCAGATTCTGTAATACACTTTCGGGAGGAATAAAACAAAGTGCTGTTAATTTTTTTAACTCAACTTGTAGTTTGCTATCTGTTGAGTATTCTGCAACCAGGGTTGTTTTTTGTAACTTACGCCAGAATGCCTGGGAAAAATGGAAAAAACACCCCTGAATTTGGGTATCCGTGTACGTTTTACTGATCACATTGATCATGCTCAATTCAAAATCGACAATTATTTTCCGAGGACTTTTGGATGTTGAATTTTTAATAACTGATAAAAGTTCAGTGTAGGTTGCAGAAGACTTATCAGGCAGCAAACTATATACGAAGGGGATCACATTATGGTTAGTTTTAGCGTGTATAGTGTAAATTTGAGTGAAAGGATGGAGTGTACTTTTAAACGTCCCATCCATCATCCAAATTTCACTATTTTCTAACTTAACAAGGTTGCGGGGTGTACTAAACATTAGAATACGTTTTTGAGGGTTTTCGTTGTCATGCAGAAGGAAGGGTTCATGAGCAAAAGAAATAGTAAGTTCATGTGGAATAACAATGTCAGAAAAGGTACGAGGTGTTGTGGTTTGTGTGTTACTTGCCTGCTTTTGTCTTTGTATAATTCGTCTCAAATTAGGAATTATAGGCATATTACTAGCAACATGGCTGGGGACATGCTGTGCAACCTCTCTTAAAATGGATCCAGTTGAATCATTGGAGGTGCTTGCAAGTTCTTTCATCTCATTTAAAGTTTGCCTTACATCAATATCCATTGCAGAGGCAGAGTGGTTATGATCTGTTGTTTTAAAAATGATATCATCATGGGTAACCGCTCTGCCGCTGCAATGGGATGAGTAGTAATGCACACACCTCCAATGATTTCTTGGAAAACGTATCCTTTCTTTACAATATATGTATCCTGCATGCTTAAGTAATTTGTTTCCTTTCCTGGATTTTATGTAGGAAGCTGTTTCCTGTGCACACATTATCTTTGAAGAAAAAAGGTTAAATTTTACTATGTGTATTTAAATGACAATTAAGATAGATCAATATCCTACATTTTCCCTACTACTGCACTTTCCTAGAGTTAGTGAAGTAAATTTTGCCCCTACACCATTTCACAATTTCCCTACTGTTCCACCTCCTTAGAGTTTAAATACTAAATCCTGCCTCTACACTAGTTAGAATAGTAATTGTTACCCGTACACTATCTCACACTTACCTTACTGCTGCACCTTCCTGGAATTATAATTATAATTGTTACCTCTACACCATTCTACACTTTCCCTACTTTTGTACCATCCTGGAGTTAGAATAGTAATTCATACCCCTGTAGCATCCTACAATTTCCCTACTGCTGCACCTTCCTGGTGTTAGAGTAGTGATTGGTTCTTTCTACATCATCCCACATTTTCCCTACTGTTGCACCTTGCTGGAGTTAGAATAGTAATTGATACCTCTACACCATCCTACACTTTCCCTACTGATGTACCTTCCTGGAGTTAGAATCGTATTTGTTACCTCTACACTATTCCACACTTTCTGTACTGTTGTAGCTGTCTAGAATATGTTTTTAAAAGTTTTGCCTATTGATTTTTTTCAGAGTTTGGAGTGTGCATTGTAAATACCTTTTGATTTAGGTGTTTTATTCTTGCTCTGGTTTCTGGTCTGGGTTTTCATTTTTTGTAGGTCTGTTTTGTTGTATGGTCTTCTCTGATTCGTCTTTTGATTTGGTGTTGAGAAGATTTATGTGAGTATCTGTAAAAAATGTTAAAGAAATGGAAATGTTATATTTTATTACAATGTTTGTGATACAGTCAAAATTGTCAACATTTCTGTGCATACGTTATATTTTATTTTACTGTACCTACATACTATACTACACTTTCCCTGCCATTGCACCTTCCTGGGGTTAGAACAGTAATTGTTAACCCTACACCATCCCACACTTTTCCTACTGCTTCACCTTCCTGGAGTTTGAGTAGTAATTGTTACCCCTACACCATCTTTCTCTTTCCCTACTGCTGCACCTTCCTTGAGTTAGCTTAGTAATTCTTACCCCTTTAGTATTCCACACTTTTCTTACTGTTGTACCTTCCTGGAGTTTAAATAGTAATTACCACCCCTACAGTATTCCATAATTTTCCTACTGCTGCACCTTCCTGGAGTTAGAGTAGTGATTGGTTCCCTCTACACCATCCCACACTTTCCTTACTGTTGCACCTTCCTGGAGTTAGAATAGTAATTGATTCCTCTACACAATCCCACATTTTCCCTACTGTTGCACCTTCCTGGAGCTAGAATAGTAATTGTTACCCCTACGGTATGCTACACATTCCCTACTGTTTCACCTTGCTGGAGTTAGAATAATAATTGTTACCTGTACACTATCTCACACTTACCTTACTGCTGCACCTTCCTGGAGTTAGAATTATAATTGTTACCCCTACACCATACTACACTTTACCTACTTTTGTACCTTCCTGGAGTTAGAATAGTAATTGATACCCCTATAGCATCCTACAATTTCCCTACTGATGTACCTTCCTGGAGTTAGAGGAGTGATTGGTTCTCTCTACATCATCCCACACTGTCCCTACTGTTGCATCTTCTTGGAGTTAGAATAGTAATTGATACCTCTACACCATCCTACACTTTCCCTACTGATGTACCTTCCTGGAGTTAGAATAGTAATTATTATCTCTACATTATTCCACAATGTCTGTACTGTTGCACCTTTCTTGAATATGTTTTTTAAAGTTTTGCCTATTGATTTTTTTCCGAGTTTGGAGTGTTCATTGTAAGTACCTTTTGATTTAGGTGTTTTATTCTTGGTCTGGTTTCTGTTCTGGGTTCTTGTTTTTTGTAGGTCTGTTTTGTTGTTTGGTCTTCTCCGATTCGTCTTTTGATTTGGTGTTCAGAAGATTTTTGTGAGTATCTGCAAAAAATTTGAAAGAAATGGAAATGTTATATTTTATTACAATGTTTGTGAAACAGTCAAAAATGTCAAAATTTCTGTGCATACGTTATATTTTATTTTACTGTGCCTACATACTATACTACACTTTCCCTACCATTGCACCTTCCTGGAGTTAGAATAGTAATTGTTAACCCTACACCATCCCACACTTTCCCTATTGCTGCACCTTCCTGGAGTGAGAAAAGTAATTGGTTCCCACTACATCATCCCACACTTTTCCAGCTGTTGCACCTACTAGGAGTTAGAATAGTAATTGTTACCCCTACACCATCCGACATTTTCACTACTGTTTTAACTTACTGGAGTTTAAATAGTAATTGATACCCCTATAGCATCCTACAATTTCCCTACTGTTGCACCTTCCTGGAGTTAGAGTAGTGATTGGTTCCCTCTACACCATCCCACACTTTCCTTACTGTTGCACCTTCCTGGAGTTAGAATAGTAATTGATTCCTCTACACCATCCCACATTTTCCCTACTGTTGCACCTTTCTGGAGTTAGAATAGTAATTGTTACCCCTACAGTATCCTACACATTCCCTACTGCTTCACCTTCCTGGAGTTTGAATAGTAATTGTTAACCTACACCATCCCACACTTTCCCTACTGCTTCACCTTCCTGGAGTTTGAATGGTAATTGTTACCTTTACACCATCTTTCTCTTTCCCTACTGATGCACCTTCCTTGAGTTAGATTAGTTATTGTTACCCCTTTAGTATTCCACACTTTCCCTACTGTTGTACCTTCCTGGAGCTAGAATAGTAGTGATTATCCCTACAGTATCCCACACATTCTCTATAGTTTCACCTTCCTTGAGTTAGAATACTATTTGTTACCCCTACACCATCTCACACTTTCTTACTGCTGCAACTTCCTGGAGTTACAATTATAATTGTTACCCCAACAGCATCCTACACTTTCCCTACTGTTGTATCTTCCTGGATTTAGAATAGTAATTGAAACCCCTACAGTTTCCCACATTTTCACTACTGCTGCACCTTCATGGAGTTACCTGAATTATTATTAGATCTACACTTTATTTCACTTTCACAATTATGTTTCCGATTATTGAAGACATGAAAATAATGCTGTTTTGTTAAGTATAAAATACCTTCTTTTAAACCTTTATTATACCTTCATACAGTTACACAGCAGTTTGCCTACAACCCCAAGGGGCCGGCCGCTATTAAATGAGCTGTGATAGCCAGTTAAAAAGGAAGTCCACAGTATAGTCGCGCTGCTACCGGCAAAAGGCACATCACAAAATCGAGTGAAGGTGTATATTCAATATCACATTGCAAGTTAAGTGAGGTTTTGTTTTTTGTTTTTTATGAAAATAACAAAAAGAACAATCAGGAAATCCCATTTCGGTCAAAAATAAGAATATTAGTGCAGTTTAGCTGTACTGAAGATTCATATGGCAGTATATGTTGTTATCTGTTGTCTGGAGTCCCTAACCGAAGAGGAGGAGGACCATACCCCCATCTCCGTTCGCATCCGTGTGGCATTTCCCATCCCCCCCTCTCCCCTCAGTCTACCCCCCCTCATCATCTGACTCTAACTGGTCATCCTCTGGCAGAGGGTCACATATTTCACCACAATACACATTCCATGGGGACCATACCTTATTCCATTTACCAGGGCACGCACGGCCTAAATATACCGCCCTCTCAGTTACCATTATCTTGTCCATATTCATGCACCACTGCGACTTCGTTAGTAGTTCTGCCGCCCCCCAGCGCTGAGCAATATCTCTTTTCGCCACAATCATGCCAATGTCACCCAGAGCTAGCCATGTCTGGATATGTCAGTCGATTCCCACACGTTTAAAAGACAGCGCCTTGGTTCCGGGAGGAGCGAGGTCTCCAGGGTCTGTGATACAGTACGCAATATTTGACGCCAATAATTTTGTATGCGTGGGCAATCCCAAAGTGTGTGGAAAAAGGTACCCTCCTCCCCAAAGCCACGTAGACAGAAAGGGTGTTGTATTCTGTGGATGCGATGTAGGAGTGTTCTTGTATAATATACCCTATGTAGGACCTTAAGCTGGACGAGTCTCAGCCTAGCTGAGATGCCTACCTCTTTTGGTGACGCCAATGCCTCATTCCATTCATGTTCATCTAGGGCGTCTACTTCCCGTTCCCATCTTTCCTTCAGGGGCGCCAGCGGGTCAGGCAAGTTGTTCATGAGTTTACGATAAGTCAGTGATGTCGCTCTTTCTATCATAAAATCAGTGAGGAGGCGATCCTCCAACGGTGAGGACTCTGGTAGGGTCGACCCGGTGGGGATGGCTGCAAGCAGAGCATGGCGTATTTGAACGTAGCGGTACGTCTCGTGTGGCCCCAGGTCATACAATTCCCTCAGGCGGGTGAATGAAATGACTTTGCCCCGCTCCCACATGTCACCCACCGTGGATATTCCGATGGAGTCCCAGTGAGAGAAGCCCTTACTGTATCTCAGGTTTCCAAATGCACGCGCGTCCCAGAGCGGGGTGGAAAATGTTTTTTTTATTAATAATTTTCAATTATGTTGTCTATAATTTAAAAAAGTACCTTTAAATTATTCTTGTTGAGGAGTGTGGCTCCATTTTTAAATTGTAATTTTTTTAAAGTTGTCTTTTTCGTCACACTTAGAAGTTCTACTTTAGAAAAAAAAAATCACTTTGTGATGTTTGAAACATAATATATATTCTTAATTTTTTCTCAATCATTTTATTAAATTAACAATTTATTTAAGATATTAGTCTGCTTTAAATATTTTTATGCTTTTTTTATATATGTATCCATAAATATAGTAATAGCTTGTTGTGATTTTATTACATTAAATAGGAAACTCAAACTTATTAGGTGCAGCGTTTTAAATATATCTGTTTCAAGTAAACATTTCTGTTATTCGTTTTAGAAACCTACTTGTATTTCGAAAAATAATGCTTCTTAAATGGATTTGGGTCTTATCTCGATGAAGAGGTCAGAGAGTCAGCTTTTGGCATCTGGTCACTCTGGGAGTGGATAATCAACTGATTTTAAAATGGTGTCTTGCTCATATTTATAAGTTTTAGTCAGTGTCATTGTTATTTTTAAGAAAGACAGCGTTGGTTTTATTGTTTCAAATACGTTTTATTACTGTGGTAACTTATAATTTAAAAATTCATCTAAAGATGGGTTGTTTTCACTTTTTCGTTCCGTTTTGGCATTCTTGCCTGTTAAAAAAATGTAAAGAGGTAAAATAAATGAGTATTTTTATAATACTCGGGTAGTAATTTTAATATGCGAGTATTAATTTTAATACGCTAGTATTAATTTCACTACTCGGGTATTAATTTTACTACTCGCGTATTAATTTTAAAAAAATGCTTTGCATTTCATTAAATTAACGTTCAGTATTTCTCTACATTTTAAAACACTTCCCCACCCAAAACCCCTAATTTCCCTGCATCCCGTGCCAGGTTTTATTTTACAAAAAAAAAAATCTTTTTTTATGCGTTGTAAAGGTATGCGTTATAATTGAATTTGTTGTAATAGCACTTTACTACTATTAACACTATCTTGCGTTGTTATAGTATTCGTTGTAAAAATATGCGTTGTAAAAGTTTTTGCGTTGTAAAAAATGCGTTGCAAAGGCATGCATTGTAATAGTATGCGTTGTAATGTCATCCATCCATCTGCTCTGATTTTATATGTGCTGCAGGGCAGGACAAAACCCCACTTGTAATAAAGCAGGGCTGGGATTGGCTGTTGGGCTGCAGTGTTTCAGCTGGAGCATGATGGGGGATTGTAAGCACTTGCACATGTGTTTAGCATTAAAGACAATGATCATCCGGCTCGAATGTGGAGTGTCTGGCCTGAATGCGGAGTCTCTGGGTCGGGTGCAGAGATTCCGGCCCTGGTGTGGAGAATCCGCCTGAGTGCAGAAATTTCGGCCCGAGTGTGGACATAAAGATACGAGTCGGAAATAACTTTTGTGAATACCAAAAGTTGTAAGTGACTTTTGTGAATAACAAAAGTCCTGAAGTTAGACTTTTGACTCAGATTACCTTTATGAATCGGCCCCTCTATGTAGAAGGATTAAGAGAAAAACCGAGCACTATGATCTATGTCAAAAGATTTGTGGACAGGTATAAAAAACCTTTAGTTAGAAATCAAGCTCTCTGCAGACACATTTTTATTAGTAAACAGGGTTGATAATCGCGTTTCAAAAGCAACCTCTACGTTAGCACCTCACTACAAAGTAAATACTCTTGGTAGATGATATAACAGAATCCCAATGCCATCTTTTTTGACATTGTAACAGGGTATAAAATCCCTACAGTACACTTTATTACATTAGCATCTTATCTTAGTTCTCAATTCGGGATAAATACTTCCATTTTATGACAAAATACCCTCTTACCTGACACCTCTCTACTGAGTGATACCTCGGTGGTATAAACCTCATTAAGAAAGTCTCTCCCTGAGTGCGATCAACCACGTGACGTATTCCCCGGGGCCCACTCCCGCTTTTGCTATGGATAAACTCCTGTTGCCTGGCGGCAACTTTAATAGGGCCTTATATTCGAAGGCACCACTCCGACTTCTGACTGGACCCACGAAATGCGCCGTGCGTGCATGGAAGGATGCGACTGTGGCCACAGGTTGGAGTGATAGATTGACGCGCATGACCCCGTTATATGACTCTGAGCGGCTGGGTAGCCTGTGGCGTGCGAAAGGGTTTGACAGATGGGACATGATCGGTATTAGCAAGGTGGAGGATCTTTGGACCATAGGCACAGTAAAGTCCTTTGAGGCCCTGAAGGTAGAGTATCAACTGGACGATAAGGAGTATTTCCGTTATCTTCAGATACGTCACGCCCTGCTCTCTGCCTTTCCCCCTGGGACGGAGGTCCCCCAGTCCCCGTTGGAGGATCGGATTCTGGACGGCCATGTGCCGGACAGTACGATCTCTTTAATTTATAAAAAACTCATTAACACCAGGGCTGATCTTCTGGTGAAACTCAGAGCCTCTTGGATAGCGGATGGCCTCGAATTGGACAACGAGGACTGGCAAACGGCGATTTCCTCCCCCAGGGAGGTGGCCATTCCAGCTCGACTTCGTTTTGTGCAATTGAAGATCCTCCACCGAGTTTACATGACTGGTATGCGTCTGGTTCGGATGGGGTTTTCAACTGATGGGTTGTGTAGGCGTGGCTGTGGTATGGGTGGCACCTTTCTTCACATTCTATGGGAATGTCCGGTCATCTCCGCTTACTGCTCCAGAGTGCATGATGTGATGGGACGAGTCACTGGGGTCTCCCTCCTTCCTGAGGTGAGGCGCTGCCTGCTTAATGTGTGGGAGCCTACGGATTGTACGGTCGCTCAGACCTTTTGGATCACTCTGGGCAACATGGTTGCCAAAAGGGATATAGCCCAACTCTGGGGCTCCCACAGACCACCAGCGATAAGTGCCTGGAAAGATAACATGGATTGGTGCATGTTTCGGGAAAAGACAGTATATGAGGCTCGGGCCGTCCCAAGAAATGGGGTAGAATCTGGTCACAATGGAACGAATACCATGGAGACATCTGTACCCCACCACTTGATTACACTGCTAATATTCCCTCGTCCCCGTAATTGACGTTCCCTTAGACTGGCTACCATTCCTTACTAATGCTCCTTTTCGCCGTCTCCCCGCCCCTTGGAGAGCTGTCTTTATTCTTAGAGATTGTTTTCCCCTTTTCCCCCCTCCCATGCCCTAGACATTGTTTTCACCATGTGAGTGTTCGTGTTGTTTGTTTGAACTTCATCAAAATTATAAAATGAAACCTTCGTGATCCTTCTTATGATTCTTGATGCCACTACACCGTAATGGAGCGATTTATGGCTTTGTCCGCAACGTACTGTGGTTGATTACTCTGTCGAATGTCATAGCGGCCGGCCCGATTGGGTTGTAGGCAGACGCTGTGTACTGTGCATTTGATAATAAAGGTTTTAAAAAAATAAATAAAAAAGAAAGTCTCTCCCAACCAGGAGCTACGACACCAACCAAGATGGCCGCATAGTCTCCCGGCTCCGCTGACCTCCGTCCTACGCTCTACTATCCTGTCACCTATCCTGATTTCCTGCCCCGGATCCGTGTGTGTGACCCGATTTGCACTCCGATGATGTGATCCCGGAGTTTCTCCGACATCGTGGAGCGGAGTAATGTCGAGGACCGATTTGAGGTCTAACCCAGCCGAGAAGCCGGGGTCTCGAGTGCTGGCCTAGCCGGGTCCGAGTTGAACAACAACGGACTGTTGAATGCGGTTGGGTCCGGTCTCTGGAACTTTCGGAATTTTGGGATTGCTCTGCTACCATCTGCTGCCTGGTGCTCTAGAGGAGGTGAGGTGACGAGTGACGCACGGTGCTGTGTAGCGGGGGCCCCGGACCGGGGGTCTGGCATTCATATCGCCGGTGCCCCTTGGGTTGGAATCTCACTACGCGCCACTGCACGCTACCAGTCTGTCCCTCATGGCTCATTCATGCTCCGCCTAATCTTCCCCCGGAGAAGGCGCCTCTCCATGGGGAACACCATGCCTGAAGAAAAATGGAGGTTGACGGAGCAGGTTCAAAGTGGCCCATCATTGCGGACGGTGCTGGAGGCCCTTGTGGCACTTGATGGGACTGTTAAAGCTCAGACCTGCAGCCTGTTGTTGGCGGCGGATGGAATCAAAGGATTGAGACCGGATCCTGACTTGATGCCCGAGACCCGGCGGCCAGCTCGCCTTTCGATTGCCGCCCCGGTGGCGTACTTAGACCCGGCGCTGGAAGCTGTATTTGCCCCTATCGCAGTGGAGCTACCCGAAAGTACTGTGCTTGGTGACTCAATTAATCCGTTGGAATCCCCGGTTTTGCAACTGTCGGAACATTTACATGCTGTCCCCACTTTGGTTCCTTTTAAATGGTACTGTGAACTGTTTTGGACTTTGTCGACCCCCCTCCCCAGTCGGTCTATAAAGATGGCGGATGGGATAAAGCCTGGCTTCGGAGACGGGGAGGGGCATCGTTGGTACCAGCCGACTAATTTGGGACCTGCCGTTCTTTTTTTATCTGTGGACCCCTGTTCTGCCAACTTCTGTGTACCTTTCGACATTTTGAGGACGGGGCTTTCTTCCCCTGACAGACTCAGCGAATTTAATCGACGGGGCCAAGGCTGAGATTGTTGTCTGGGTTGTTCATTGTAGTATTTGGTTAACAGGATTGTTTTATTGAATTAACGGAGTCCAGGGCGGGGTTGGTTAGGACGGGGGTGAGAGACCGGGAGTGCGTTGAATAAAGCCCTCCTCCATTTCCCTTCTTCGGGTGGGGTTTAATTTCTTTTCCTTTTTTCCCTTTTTCTTCTATATTTCGGGTTTCGGTTCTTGGGCAACAGGCACGCTGCTAGGGGGGTAGGCCGTAGTCATCTGCAGGGGTGCAGGGTGGGGGGCTGGGGGATGGGAGTTTTGTTTTTTCTTTGTTTCTATGGCCTTTTTTCTCTTCTTATCTTTCTTTGGCCTTTTCTTTTCTCTTTTTCGGGGTCAGTGTAGTGGGTTCATTGTTTGGTCCATCTCTGCTTTCACATCTGTGCCTCAACTCTAGCGATGTTTTGGGGCCACGGGGCGGGCATAAATGTCGGCGCGAACTGTAACAGTATGCTTGTTTATCTGAGTGTCGTCTGCTTAAACGCCACTGACTTACATGAAAACTAATTAACTGTGGACACACTGCTATTTCGCTCGCCCCCTCTTCATAGCTTGAGATATTGTATGGCACCTGATCCTTCTATCTTATACTATAAAATGAAACCTTTTGTATCCTGTTCCCAATTTGATATGTCTTCCAACCAGTACGCATTGTGGATGTAGCAACTATGCTCCCCGGGAGGCTGGGTCTGAAGTTTTTATCGTTGTGTTGTGTTGCAATTGCTTAGCGGCCAGCCCTGGGGGTTGTAGGCCCATGTTTGTATCTGGTTGAAAATGTCAAATAAAGGTTTTCAAAAAAAAAAAAAGAAAGAAAGTCTCTTCCCTTCAAACACCTTTTATATTTGTGAACTCTGTGCTGCTACCAGAAAGCACTAGCACTTCAGGAGAAGGGCTGCGTGTCCCAGCTTTCCCGGGGGCCAAAGAAAATGGCCCTGTCAACGGCTGTCACCAGAACCAGTTTAGTGCTGTATAGAGCATTTGCTGCCCGTGCTTTATGGAGATCTGTGCTGCTACCATAGAGCGCTAGCACTTCAGGAGAGGGAACACGTCTCCCAGCTTTCCTGGGGGCCAAGGAGGAGGGCCCTGTCAACTGCTGCCAAGTGAACCAGTTTAGCGTTATATAGCACATTTGCTGCTCCAGCTGAGCAGGGATCTGTGCTGCTACCAATGAGCACTAGCACTTCAGGAGAAGGACTACGTGTCCCAGCTTTCCCAGGGCAGAGGAGGAGGAGGGCCCTGTGACAGCAGCCCCCTGAACTAGTTTAGTGCTATATAGCACATTTGCTGCTCCTGCTGCGATTGATGTGACTAGGCCAATGGCGGGTCTGTCTTGAACCCATCAGAGACTGAAGGAGACTTGGCTGGGCCCACTCTCTTGGATTTTACCTTGGGAACCCCATTGAGCATAAAGTGCACTATAGGTCAAAGAAAGCATGCCTAAACTATAGCTAAGAACACGTCAGCCATTAAACCCATTCCACGTACATTGATTCAGAATTATTTTACTAGCACCATGGGGGCTATCGACAAAGAGAGTATAAGCGTGGATGAAAGAATTTGTATGCATCAGTCTGATGTTTTTGGTGTGGCTGCTGCACACAATGCCCCCTATATGTAACTCCGATTACATGTGAAACAGCGATTCTAGCATCCTCTGTAGGTAAGTCATTAAATGGTTGTGTGCAGCATTTTATAGACAGTGCCGTGGTTTCACCCTCTGATTTGTCATCACAGCCCTCCCCAAAGTGCTTAAAGAAATCAGTGCCTGGGTTACAAAGCATAAACATTCCCTCTGACTGACTGACTGAATTATTTATTAAGCGCACTTATGCCGAGGCGTCTTGGCGCTATAGAAGGAAGATGAACAGGACTGCCTGTTAGACCATAGAGAAAAGCCAGGTTTTTAAAGCTTTTCTAAAACTGGTCCGGTTTGTATCAGAGCGTAGCTCAGTCAGCATGGTGTTCCATAACTTTGCTGCCTGGTAAGAGAAAGACTTTCCGCCCCATCGGACTCTCCTGATTCTAGGCATACAGATCGGGTCCAGATTGCTAGATCTTAATGTGCGGGTGGCACATAGCGAGGAAAGAGATATGGTGCTCCTACATCAATGCCAGTAAATCCTAAAAACCCTGATGGTCCCATGATGAGACATAAAACTGCTGGGGCACACCAAGAGGACTTTAAATCTTTATTTGCTACTATTCAGGCTCTCAAAGCCATTGTTAAAACCTCTCTGGACTCTTCAAGTTCCAGATTAATGTAGGTGGAAGGCTTATCGACTAAATGTTTTGGTTTGCTGATACAAAATATGAATCCTGAAATGGCTCAACATTTGCAGGGAATGAACACTATGTTGAAGGTAACTCCTCCACATAATTATATTAGTACCACTCAAACACCAACAGTGATTCCTGTTTGTGACTCTGATAGTGCACCAGCAACACATACCTCTATCACCACTGCACCTATTCTGATATGTTATACTAATGATCTGGTTGTGAGTCAACCACTTGGGAAGAGGGTTTCTCTTGCACTGTCCCCCAAAGCCACAACTTACCTTATGATACTGGCCAATGTCGCTTCTTTGCTTTCTACATCTGTAGAATCTTGGAAATCCCTTAGACTGAAATCATTAAGCTGGGTTGGAAATAAAACTGGTTTGAAGGGAACACTTTTCAATGACATCAAAACATTTTAAAGAGGGAGTTGGGTTGGTAAGTAAAAAATGACCAGGAAACTATGTCGTTTTGAGTTTTAGGTCAACTAGGATAGTCAACGCTATTCTGCAAAGAACAGCTATCTGCCCATTTCTCCACACCACATTTCGGCTCTGCCTCTTGGCTATTTTTATCGGCCTTTGTACCTGACCACCCCTTAAGTGTTACATCAAGATTCCTCCCTTCTCAAACACATGAATCATCTTGTCCCATTGTAGTACATAATTGCTTGACCCTACTGGAGAACTTGGAGGGGTGGGCTGTCTTCTTACTGATTAATATTCAAGGTTTTTTGAGGGAGGACATTGTATCCAGTACAGAAGTTGCTCTTCAACAATACTGTTCACTACTATCCAGGCAAATTGTTCTAAAGTAGATTTGGGTGAAACAGTGCCCCAGGACTTTGTGGGATGTAGTGTGGTGTTTTAGAATATCGCAGGCCTAAGTGGTAAACCCTCCATTCCTCAATGGTCTGAACTTGTAACTAGCTTTCATCTCTTGAGCTTTCAAGAGACCTACCTAGTAGAACTCGGTTCATATAAATGGTAATAGAATCTTTCATACACCTGCCATTCCGTCTAAAGCTGGTAGAGCTAAAGGTGGTCTGTGTATGTATATTTCCAATTGTCTGCCATTTGTTAAAGTGACAAGTCAGTATTCTATTAGCTATTATCATATTGTTGTACTTGAAGTATCCCTTAAATTTACCATGGTGGTGATTAAGTTCTACAGTAATGAAACTCAGAGCGAGTTAATGAGTATTCTTGGCCAGTTAGATAACGATCTTGCCTCAATATGTTTTAGGCCAAGGAAATAGTATAGTAAATTATATTATGGGGAGGGGATTTTAATGTTTGTTTATGCTCAATTTTGCCTAAAAGTAAGTGTGGTATTACTAATTTTAAACACATTTCATGCATAATGAGTATGGCGACAAGTTAAATGAGCTGTTATTTAAATATGACCTTGCATTTGCTAATGAATTATGTATTCCACCGGCTTCATTTAATCGAACGTTCAACGGCAGGGGTGATAATATTGTCATTGATTATATTTTAACTGCATGAAGATTACAGCCTTTCCTTACTAATTATACTACACATTGTGTTTCTGTAAGTGATCATTTTCCACAGAGTCTGGGCCTGATTACGATCTTGGCGGATGGAATACTCCGTCACAAACATGACAGATATCCGGTCCGCCATATTGCAAGTTCCATAGGATATAATGGAATTGTAATTTGGAGGATGGGATATCTGTCACGTTTGTGATAGAATAACCCTGTCCACCAAGATCATAATCAAGCCCTTAGGGTTCGATTATGACTTTGGCAGTGCGCGCTGGGTCTGCTCAGCTGCTGCACCACCAAAGCCGTGGTCAGACCGCCCACCAGATTAGGAGGATACTCCTGTCTGGCAGGCTGGCCTTTGGCCTTCCAACGGCGGTGCCTCCGAAAATGGGCACCGCAATGGGAACGCCAAAAACAGTTTCTGCACGGCTTGGAATGAAAGGTCTATGTCATACAGAAACTGGGGTGCATGCACACAGGGAAGCACAAGTTGTGTCCCCCTGTGTGCATCCCCATGATGAGAATGCAAAAGGGGCCCTGCAGGGCCCCCTTAGTTTCCTCTGTGTCACAGTGTACATGGAGGAGGAACCTTCATGACTCCGCCGGCAGAGAGGAAACTCGTAATATGCTTGGTGGGACCTTGGCACATATTGGGGCCTCCTGACTGCCACAACACTGCCAGGAAATAATGGTTCCCTGGTGGCTGCGGAGGGGCTGTGGCAGTCCAACCGCCCTATTCGTAATACGACGGTATGGCGATTGCCACCGTGCCCCCATGCCGCCAGACTCGTAATCGGGACCTATATTTGAATCTTAGTACTTTGATAAGTCCAGTGATACTGGATAATGACCACTGTGTGGAGAATATTGAAATATCATCACATAATGGTATTTCTCTAAGATGGAGAGTAATTGTATGAGAACACTGGTCTGTGAGCACAGGGAGAACTTAATGACTTGTCTGGACTGAGACAAATAATCATAAGGACATCCTGGATACCTTCCTTAATATTACTAGGGGGATTAGTAAATCCAGATGGGCCATAATTCCCAGGGAAGTAACCTTAAGTGTGGTTGGTTTGATTCTGAGTGTTCTAAGGCACATAAGAAACTTAAAATGGCTTTACATAAATCTCCAAGTTATAGTACAGAGATTCAGGCCTGAAAGTAAGAATTTAAATCAGCCTTAAAGATCAGGAAAAACCACTTGAAGACTGAAACTTGTGAAACTTGGTAGGCTTTAATGGCAGCTAGCATAGACAAAGACAGTCTAACCTTTTGGCGTGTTATGAATGGGTCTTTTTTAACATATTATAGGGCCCTGAGGTTAGAAGTTGCTATCACCAAATCGGAGTGGGTGGCCCATTTTCCTAAAATTCATGCTAACCCAAGCTCTTCTTTCGAGGGAGCCAAGAGGATGTCAGGCTACCAACTGTAGGTACTCGTTGCACAGAATCTCAGAACTTCATCAGGCAAAGTTTAAACCTCAACCTGCCAATTAAAAAGTATACCCTGGCCAAGAAGGGCCACATGCTTTTGGCCATTGTGGACTTGTCCAGTGAGTTTGACTGTCTCATTCACGATAAAATGTGGTCTATTTTGGAGGAGCTTAGTGTAGACCTATTGATAATAGCGTTTCTATAAAGAAACTGTTTCTGGAAGCCAGGCGAGAGTATGATATGGGCTCGGGGTGAATGTACATCATCCTTTATAGTAGAGCAGGGTGTCAGAAAGGGCTGTGCCCTTGCACTTTTTCTAGTTACCTTGTAGATATACCAGGGATCTCAAGGTTAGCTGAAGTTTTAGAACCTGTCGGGGGGTCAGGCAAGGGTGTATCCTGGCCCCCTTTCTTTTTAACTTATATATCAATAACCTAGAAGATCAGCTGGTTAAGACGGGAGCAGACTATCCGTACGTGGGACGACGGGGTCTGCCAGTCCTACTGTATGCCAACGATGCCGTCCTCTTAGCTCGCACCCCCAAAGGACTACAAACACTACTGGACGCCTTTTATGGATTTATGTTGTCACGAGATTTACACATAAATAACACTAAATCCTATGTGCTGCAGGTGGGGAAGGCAGCCAGAAAACAGCACCCATTCAGGGTAAATGGAACTAGGGTGCCCACATGCACTACCTTTTCTTACCTGGGGGTACTCTTAGACCAACGGTTGAACTGGGTTGCACTTATGAACAGGAAAAGGGGAGAAGTAGCCAGGGCTAACGCTGCGCTCTTTGACTTTGCAGCCAGAATGGGCAATAGACCGGTGGTGGCTATGCTAAAGGTCTACCGCTCCAAGAGCACTGCGATAGCCACCTATGGGAGCGAACTATGGGGATACAGCAACCACGAGGGTCTCCAAGTCGCTGAAAATAATTTTTTAAAACAACTTCTGTGCGTTTCCCTGGGAACCCCGAACACATCAGTGCACAAAGAAACCGGCATGCCTTTCATCAGTGACACTTTGTCACTGCGTCCCCTTTTGTTCTGGATGCAGTGTTGGCTCAACAAACATCTTGGGCTAACATATAGCCTGCTAAAAGAAACTCTGAGCCTTGAACACATGCCCAAAATACCCTGGATGAGATATCTCAGAGATAGTTTCCGCATAGAGGGGCGACCGGACTTATTTGAAAACCCGTCAGGAATATCGAGGAAAGATCTCACACTTATAAAACAGTCATTCATTATCCGCAAGAAATTGGACAGAGAGGAAAGGGACTTGTTAAAGCCCAACGTGCGCCTCCATCTGATGTTAATAACCTCGCCTGTTGAGGAGCAGTACTTACTCTGGCCATTACCAGCATATGAGCGCTTTCTTTTAATAAAGTTTAGGTTTAACCTGTTTCACCTTTTACTGGCAGTCCCTAGGGGGTGTCACAAGGGGATGGTGTTAGCACCCTGTGGCTGCGACAACCTGTCTCCACAGGAGTTGCTTCACTTCATGTTCTTTTGTAAATACTATGAATTCCCCAGGGCTTTTTATCTTAAACCTATTTTAAAAAGGATGAATTTTGCACAAGCTCGTCCTATGTTATTTTATTTACAAATGTTGAACTCAGAAAGCACACCTCATGTGGCTGTTTTTTTAAAATGTAGTATGAAGTATAGGAAATGTTTGGATATGTAAGCCTGTTAAGAGTAAAACCCTGTGTCTTCTGCCCCCTCCGATTGTGCAACAGCTGACTATTTAACAATATGAATAGTTGGATTTTATAAACTGTAACTTGTCTTGTGTATTTTTATCTGCAAGCTTGGACTGCTAGTTTTAATGTTATGTGAACTTTTATGGTTTTGTACAAAAAAAACGAATAAAGTACTTTTTGATTTGTTTTGATTTAGTTACCTTGTATATTAACAGCTTGTGGGATGCATTGATGCAATGTTGCAGGGACCTCACACAAATCAGACCGCACTCAATTCCCTCCATTCTCTATGCAGAAGACATCGTATTCATGGCTCGCACCCCTGTGGGTCTACAGTACCTACTTACGTGTTTCTCCAACTTTATGCTGGAATTGGGGCCACAAATCAATCTGGGCTAATGAAGTGCGGGATGGGTGTTGTGAGATGTCATGATATATCTGTTGAAAACACTGAAATAAGTTTTACAACATTATTTTCCTGTCTGGGAGTCTTCTTACTGGGAAAAGAGTCTTGGAGGGATGCCATTACAGCCAAGAAATTAAGTTTCACAAAAGAAACCTCAGCATTGCTAAATTTGCACACAAACTGGGCAAAGAACCTATTAGCAAAATTGAAACTATTTATAAGGCTAAATGTGTTGCAACAGCATTGTATGGGGCAGGTTTATAGGACTACAGTGACATCAACCCTCTTCAAGTAACTGAGAATGCATTCCTTAGAAATGTACTTGCAGATTCCCAGAGTTGTTCATCCCAGGTCTAGCACTCAGAACTGGGGATACCTATTGTCTCTGACATGGCTCATACCCAGATAATTTTATTATGGCATAAGGTTTGGTCCCGTGAACCTAAATTGACAAATTATTAATGATTGTAATATTTTGTCTTCACCTCCATGTATACCATGGTTATATCATGTCAAGCAGATTTATTCGGACCTGGTGCACTCTGAACTTTTGGAACATCTTGACACTCATCAGTCTATACCTAGGAAGATGATAATAAAGATGTGCCTTACAATGTATGAGGAAGCAAGGCTGGCCCCAAAATAAACAAAGCTGAAGGTCATTATTAAGATTCTGATTTTGGTCACCTTTGATGTCCAACTCTATCTAAAGTGTGTCCATAACAGTTACCATAAGTTCATTTTGACACATTTTCGCTTTAACACGTTTCATTATTTGTCAACTTTTCCAAATGTGAATAACTGGTCTGACAATATTCCTAAGTGCCCATGCAATAATTTATCTGCTCAAACAATGATTCATACCTTGCTTTTCTGCATTAATGTTAAGGATTCAAGCAACGTTTTTTATTACCTATCTTAACTGATCTGAATTTTAAGAAATATCACCCTGCTTACTTGTTTTGACAAACATTGTCTTCTCTTCTGATCTGTGATTATGTGGCTAGTTTCTTATGCTCTGTTTAACAATGCAGAAAAACATGGATAGTCGAGCTCTACTTAAGACTAGGTTTTTTTTAAAGGCGCTTGCATTTTACTATTGCACTATTTTACGAGACACATTTGTAAGGTCACTGTGACTTATTTATGTTGTTGGAAAATTCTGTAATCATTTTATACATGTACGCTTTTATGATTTTAAAATATGAAATCAAATAAAGCTCATTTTGATTTGATTTGATATTTGTGAACTGGATTTATGACTTTGCTCCAACTGCTCTCCAAAACCATATATAGTAACTAAAAGGATTTCAAAATAAATCAACCACTCCTGAAATACATGTAGAAGTCAATACTGAAATGTATGATTAACCACCTATGAACTCAACTGTATATCACAGACAGAACCAGCAAAGGTTGAAGAGGAAGCACTGCTAATTTACATATAGCTCTTAAGTTTGTAAAAATTATGACATTTCAATACCAACAAGCATAGTAAAAGAAATACAAACAAGAAAGACAAAAATCCAATGACCACCACTGCAACAATATTTGCCTATAATTTTCAATATTAATTTCCAATGATTTTAGAAACATTTTTCAACTGCAATGACTTTGGCAATCACATTTTAACTATTGCAAATTATCAGTAGTGTCATAATAAGCACACATTTTTAAAATGGCTTTTAGCTATTTTATTTAAATATTTAGTCACAGACTCCATACTTTAATCAAGACATTGCAATGTTGAGCGTTCCATTCAAGATAATGGAGTACTCTGGGCTTCTAATGGCTGGTAGAAGCCTGGAGCATCAACATTACCATGTTTGTTCACAGCTGTTGCTGTGAACAAAGGCCTCAGGGATCCCGAGGGGATGTCAACCCCCACAGGCTCCATGAGGACTTTGTTTTACAAATTAGAACATTCTGCTCTCCCTCTAGGGGCGGACAGTTTTTTTTTTCATTAAACGTTTTATTGCATTAATTGACAGCCACACAGCTCTTCATAGAAGGTCATTCCTTCTGAACAGCATACACTTAGCTCACACACTGAATCATGGTACAACAACCCAAATCGCGCAGGCGGCGAGAATACAACGAGGCACAGAAAAATAGTACTTTTTCGAACAACGATTACCCGCACCCAGGAGTGTGTAAGAAAAAGTATAGACCGCTAGTCCATATTTCTTGAATATGCTCATTGTGAACCTGTCCGATGATATTCCTGTTCTCTTGCATTCCGCCACTGCAAGCTCCACAGAAGCGCTCTTACCGTTCTATCTCCATTCTTACTGGCCATCTGTTATTACAAAGCAGTGTAAGCAGTCAAGTCAGGCCTCAACCAATACCAGCTGGTTCATTCACTCTCTGATCTTCCCCAGCACTTTCCTCCTCTGGTTCATTCACTCTCTGATCTTCCCCAGCACTTTCCTCCTCTATTGTCCCTTCGGCCGCCCTGTCAGCGATCTGCATGTAAGTAATATACAAACCCCAAAAGTTCTTTGGTCTGCTTCTGGGAGGTAGAAACTCACTGTAATGTTCCGATTGTGTGGAACAGTACATCATATCCTGAGTCCACTGTCGCAGCGTCGGGACCGGTCCACTCATCCAGCATAGAGCCACACGTCTCTTGGCTATAAGCAACCCCATTCAACCAACCTGCGCACTGTCCTAGGTAGCACCTTCGTGTATCCCAGTAGGGCCATCAACGGATCTGGCGCAAAGTCAGCCTCAACCACTTTCCCAAAGGGAATAGACTTCCGGGCACAACCATGCCAGATGGAAAAAGTCCGCAACCGGCGAGCAACATCTCTCACACCTTGCGTCTTCACACAGGCCGTATCTAAACAATTGTTCAGGGGTATAGTATGTTCTATTAAGGTATTTGAAATGAGCCAACCTATGTCTACCGTGTAGTGACACTTTCTTAGTAGTCGTACAGCAATAGGCCCACCTATCGTCATCCAATTGTACGTTCAAATCACGCTGCCAAGCAAGTCTGGCCGCAGTGTACTTATGTGCCCTGTTCGACTTTGCTATCTTATAAATAGCCGTTATCATTTTCCTGGGAGAGGTGCTCTTGATAACATGCGACAACTCCCGAACCTCAGGTGGTTCTTCCAAACTATCGCCCAACTGTGCTCTGAGAGCATTCTTCACCCTGAGTAATTGAAAACTGGTCAGAAGCGGGACACCCTCCCGTGCACTTGTCACCTGCTCCAGAGTGCAAACCGTCCTGTCACAAAATAAGTCCCCTGCGTCCTTTATTTTCAGTTCATGTAATGCCATAATAACGCCTCGTTCCGTACATGGTCCCAGCCATCTCATCCACTCTAATGGCATAGCTGGAGAATATAATAATGCGCCCATCTGGTTCTGCAGCAACCAGTTCCACGCATGTCTAGTGGTGTTCAAGGGATTTCCAATACCCGTCCTGCGGTCAACAGGTTCCATTATTATTGCTGGTAGAGGAATAGGCTCAGCAAATAGCCTCTCCATCCGCAGAAAAGGGACATCGGACCCACCATGTATCCAAGCATGCTCCCTGAGCCGCCTTGTAATATAGTTCGAAGTCCGGAGCACCCAGTCCCCCCAGATGAATTGAGATACGCCCCATCAATGACAGTGGCAGATGACACCATATCTCAACATCTTCTTCCAGTCTAGAAATAGTTGTTCCATAGTTTTCTCTAAAAACAATGTCTGAGTCTGTATGCAGTCTAATGCCCAGATACCGTACAGAGTCAGTCGTCCACTGCAACGGGTATTCCATCTCAAACTCGCAAGTAACTGGTGTAAGTTGGAACACTAGGGATTTATTCCAGTTAACCCGAAGTCAAGACAGTGCTCCAAAGCGGACCACCTCCCTAATAACTGGGGCCAAATTATTCTCCGGGTCCCTCACATACAGAAGCGTGTCATCCGCATACATTGACACTATTATTCTATACGTCGGAAATCCGATACCTTCATTTCCGTGATACTCCCTCAAAGCACAGGCCAAAGGCTCAGCCACCAGAGCATACAGCAACGGGGACAACGGGCACCCCTGCTCCCGAAACACCGGATACAGTAAGGAATAAGGGGGAAATCTCCACGTAAACGGCGGTATTCAACTGCCCGGGTGCTCCAGTACCAGCAATAGGGGAGAGTGGTCAGAGTGTGTGCGCAGTAATGCCGAGCAGTGTCGCACCTTATTAATTAATGCAGTGGAAGCCATCCAATAGTCTATGCGGGTGTGTATGTTGTGGTATGCAGAGTAGTGCGTATACCCCACCCTTCCCTCTGTTTCTCGTCCGCCACACATCACACACATCCAAACGTATCATAACTTCCTCCAACTTTCTTTCTGATGCTGCCGGGCTCCTCGCTGGGCCCGTCGATCTATCCATGTCCGGATCTCTCACCATGTTGAAGTCCCCCCCCATAGTATCTTAATGTCCCCACCTTGCGCTATAATCCTGGATATATCTCCGAAAAACTCAGGGCAGTCAGTTAGGGCCGTATATATTCACCACAAGTAAGTCTAGCCCCTGAACCGTACATTTAGGCATGACATATCTACCCTCAGGGTCCTCTCTGAGCATTGTAAGTTTAATGGATGACCTTGGATTTATCCAATTCAATACACCTCTGGCATGTGTAGTAAAGCCCGCCGAGTTACTGTTAACCTCCAGCCCCCTATATCTCAACATGGGGCTCGTTTTCAGCAGATGTGTCTCCTGCAAGAGAGCCAAATCGATATTCTGCCTATTAAGATAACTCAACACCTTCCTGAGCTTACGATAATCGTTGAGTCCTCTAACATTCCATGTCAATGTCCGTATCTCCTTCCCTCGCTCCCGCTCCTCCTGATGATCACGCACCATTATCCAAGTAAACAATACTTATTGTGAAGTGAGCAAATGTGTGCTTCGACGTGCCACGTAGCTTCCACTCAAGAAACATCCAACATCTGTAACAATCCCCCCCATCCGACCCACCCCTCCCATCCACTACCCCCTCACCCACAGCAGACCTCCCCCAACATGGCTGCATGTAGTTCAAGTCCTTGTCCCCACTCCCCAGCACGCCCCCATTCCCAAATCCCTTCCAGTGAAAAAACAACAACAGTGCAAGGCACATGTGAGCGGATGTAGCCCAACGTTCCCAACTGCAGCAATTACCAACAATCATAGAAACTGGCCAGCCCTCGTGTGGCATCAAAGTCATATTTTCAGCGTAGGCTATAAAGCGTCAATCCCCCACAGATTAATATACATGCCCCCATAACATATTGCAATATAACAGTCCCAACTTGCTCTACTTGTGGCTACCCCATAACACCCCAGCCCCATCATCTTTAAGTGACTTCTGTCAACATATTGCAGTCCCAACCAACGCCCAGCGGCCAAAGCTGATATTCGTAGCCACCCCCAATGCACATTTCACGATTCAACGATTTACCCTCCTTAATCAGGCATCGCATTGATTACCACCTCAATTTCTTATACCTGAAAACATAGTTCCCCCTCAGCGCAGCCTTTAGAGCTTCACTTTACCCATCAATGCCCACTGCAACTATCAATCCTGGTCATCCAGCGCAGCCTCTTCTGACACATCCTGCTGCCCTCGCTCTGGGCTGTTCTTCTGTTCTTTCACCCAGTTCTTGATGGTTTGTTGCAAGACTTTAGGGTCCGTGAAGATGTGTGATCTCCCCTGTCTGTTTAAACGCAGCTTCGCAGGATACAACATGGGTAGTCCACTCCCATCTCTCGGAGTTGCCTCTTCAGTGGCACAAAGTGTCTACGGGCCTCCTGTATTCTAGCAGTGAAGTCTGGATACAAAGAGAGTTCCAACCCCTCATACCTCAACCTCTTCTTGTCCATGACAACGCAAAGGGCTGCATCTAGATCACGATAGTTAAGCAGTTTTGCTATAATCGGGCGGTTGGGCAGCACCCGGTGGCGGTCGAGGCCCCAGAGCCCTGTGCACTCTCTCCACCACGAACATTGCCTAGAAGACGTCGTCCCCCTGCAGCTGGACAAGCAATTTTTCAATGAACTGTTCCATATTGCCTTTGGCCGTCGATTTGGGAAGGCCTAGGATTCGCAGGTTGCAGAGTCGGTAACCCGCTTCTATGTCTTCCGTCTTCTCCTGCAGGACACGTTTGACCTTTCCCAGTTGTTTATGGTCAGCATCCAATGTGGTGTGCGCCTCTTCAACATCAGTCAGGCGTCTCTCAGACATATCCAAATGTTCTGCGTGTTTATCTAGGCGTTCCACCATTCTATCCATCCTATAGGATAAAGCATCCATTTTAGTACCCAAGGTGGTAATGCCGCTCTGTAGTGAATGTTCCATGGATTTGAGGATGGATCGTATATCTTCTTCTGTATCATCCTGCGATGGTGCCAGCACCCCAGCACCCCTACCAGGGCCGGGGTCCTTCGATTTGGATCTCTTTTGGTCAAAGGCCAACTTAGTCTGAATTTTGTCTCCCTTGCCCATTTTCACTTTGGGCGCCTGCTCCAAACAGATAGGGCTCAAGCACTCACGTTCCCCATTCAATTATAAGGCAGGTGCCACTCCAAAGCTGGCTGCACAAGGCCACTGGCAGAGCTTCTCGCGTCCTGCAGTCACCTTCCACCTGCAACTCGTCTCGCTACCCCAACAGAGTCCTGTGCTTCCGCTATTACGTGGCTAGCAGTGGTGTCCGCCTTCACATTCAACCACTGCTGCCACCTTGTAAAACTGATTGGCAGCGTCTTAATCTAGGATAACTACCCAGGTCTACTCCTGCCCAGCCCTGTCACGCAGCAGGTGCTGGGGCGCTTAGTGAGCGTCGCACAGCCAATAACCAGTTCCACGGGGGGATCAGGCCACTAGTAAGACTCAGCCCGTCTCCCCGATGTGGACTGTATTGCCGATATGCCAGTCATGGGGGTTGTAAATAGGCCCCGGCTACTCCTCACTGCCACAAGCAGACTCCTAGGGGGTGGGGGGTCACAGGTGACCGGCTCTCACGCTCACCCCTTGTGCCACAATGCTGCTCCCAGCCGGTATCACCAGGGGCCCTGCTCTGCTCCACGCCGCCAGAATCTCTCCTCTCCCTTCCTCTGCAGCAACTCCGTAGAGTGTCTGCCTGCAGCCGCTCCGCTGCTGCAACACTTGCCTTATGTCCTGTGTCACTCTCCGCAGTAGTGCTCGTTGTTCCCGCTGGGAGCGTTCCGCTTGGGCCCCTCCCTACTCTGGAGTTAGGGCTCCAGCACGCCGCACGTCCTATGACGCAACCCGGGAGTCGAGACCATCACACACCGGGGATCAGCGGCCCAGTGCCGGGAGACGCCTCGTCCCTTGCTCGGGCTCCAACAACCGTTTTTCAAGAAGGGCGATCTTCACCTTCGTCTCCGGGCACCTTTAATCACTGTGGGAGCAGATTGATATTCAGCACCATCGCCGTGGCTGTAGGATAGTTACAGGATTGTCGGATGGCCTCACGGAGCTTCAGGCTCAGGTGGCCATTACGCTCCCGAGCTAGCTCCGCCCCAACAAGGGAGGACTGTTCTTATATCCTTTAGGCCCTCTGTAGCGGACTTTACTGGCCATTAAAGGCCCACTCCCTTGGGCCTTTATTGGCTGGTAGAGCTTGCTACGTCGGCCTCAAAGGCTATATTACACTATCTTTTTTCCACTACCTTGCAAAAGAAGCTGTATGTTGATGGTAGCTGAATACACCAATCTCCTTTACTCGAACAATCAAATGGCCTGTGCTTAGCACAAGTCAAATAAATTACACTTCTTTCACCTCCAAGAGCAATCCCTGGTGTCTGTGGTTATGCAACAGATATAAGAATCTGAACCTTCAAGCCTTACAGCCAATCACATTATAACTTTGTTTCAATTTGATAGATGGCATGTCAACTATTAGTTGACCCTAATATTACCTTAGTCTTGCATTCTTCACACACCAAATGTATCTCTTTCGCAGTACATGTACTACATGTACCATAATCCCCTTCAATAAGCATTCAAACCATTTAATTTAACTTTATCATTAACATAAAAACCCTGTGCATTTTTTCTATTGTTCTGTAGTTTCAACCAGTTAATCAAACTTGTGCTGCACTAGTACACACTTTTTACTCCCCCTCTCCAATTCAGATTGAGAGCCTCTTGCTGTATCTTTAAACAACTCATAGCAGGGTCACTAAGTAAATTTCCATGCGACTCTCACGAGAGTCTCACAGGTTGGTATGAGCCCACACAGCAAGCTTCACCCACAGAAGCTTGTCAACGACTCTTACCAGAGTCTTGCAAGATCATACCAGCCCATATAGACAGCTTCACCCACAGAACCTTGTAAATGACTCTCACAAGACTCTCGAGGGATCGTTAAACAACTCATTGCAGGGTCACTCTGTAAATGTATATGTGTCTCTCGCAAGAGTCTTACGGAATCTTGTGAGCCCACACAGCAAATGTTACCTACAGAAGCTTGTGAACGACGCTCGCAAGAGTCTTGCAGGATCGTTCGAGCCCACACAGCAAGCTTCACTCACAGAAGCGTGTAAACAATTCTTGTGACACTCTCACAAGAGCATAGCAGAATTTCAAACTCTCTAAAATACAGTGGATAATCCAAGCTTAAAGACTTGCACACTCACCCAGAATGTTAGTTATCCTTCTGACATACATGTTAAACTAGGAGCAAGAAGTCTGAAATTGCACAGAAATCAACAGAACAGCAAAGTGAGGTTTTTTAATACAAAGTTGTATTTAAAGAGATAAATATCTAGTTCTCAGATACATAGCATATCGATCATAGAGATTCATACAATGCAAAATTATATCATTATATAAATATTAGAGTTTCCATATATATATATATATATATATATATATATATATATATATATATATATATATATATATATATATATATATATATATATTTATATATATATATATATACATATGCCTTGAATTCATACAGACACTGAAGTTGCCAACACGTATTTTGCGGATGTGTATCCGCTTCTTCAGGGCTGAAAAATGATATGCAAAGAATACACTTGATTTTTATTAACAAGATTTCGACATAACATCCATATGGACATGCACAATTAGTCTGGTCCTAACTCTAGACCTTTCTACCTAAGAGATCATCTCATTATAGGAACATGAGATTCAGGTTCCAGAAACAATACTCAATGGCCCTCAAGACCAAAATATAGTGAAAGGCAACAACTGATAGTAATGTGTCAGAGAGTGCAAAGTGTGAAAAAATAGCCAGAGTCAAGTTAATGGGAAGTAAGAAGGAGAAAATAGCGAAAGAAGAAGAAGAAAAATGTGAAGGAAAATAGTAAACCGAAATAGTAGAGAAAGACTAGGTGTGTTCAGATGTCTCACCTACCATGTAAAAAAAGGAATATCCTAAGATGTATTGTGTTACAGGATCCTGTATCTAGGTGTTTAAAATATGATGACAGATGATCTCTTAAGTTGGAAGGTCATATTCAAGTTCTAGATTTAGGACTTTACTAATTTTCCATGTCCATATGGAAGTTATGTATAAATCTTGTTAATAATAATCAAGTGTAATTTTTGCATATATTTTTTCAGCCCTGAAGAAGCGGATACAAGTGTCTGTATGAATTCAGGCATATGTATATATTGTATACTTTGTGTCAACTATGTTTATATATTGATATTACTTTGCATTGTGTGAATCTATACGATTGATATGTGACGTATCTGAGAACTATATATGTATCTCTTTAAATACAACATTGTATTACAAAAAGTCCTTTTGCTATACTATAGATTTGTGTGCATTTTTTGGCTCCCCACGACTTCTTGCTCCTAGAATTTTAAACTCATCCAATATTAAAACTCTTACATTTAACCAATAAATGCACACCATACAAACAGCAGTTACGCAGAACCTAACCTATGTTTTTAACTGTCATAAATCTACCAATAGCATGTGTCCTCTCTGCTAAAACCTCTCTCCATGGGAAAAGTTGTGTGTGGTAGAGTGTGGTGAGAGAGAAGCTTCTCTGAAGAGACATCTTCCCAGGGTCACAAGCGTATGCAATAGGGTGTGGTGAGAGA
The DNA here is from genome assembly GCF_964263255.1 of Lissotriton vulgaris. Lineage (NCBI taxonomy): Eukaryota > Metazoa > Chordata > Amphibia > Caudata > Salamandridae > Lissotriton > Lissotriton vulgaris. Next base: position 1,229,524,996 of record NC_141689.1, on the reverse strand, counting down.
ATGGCCACTTCAAAAACACATCTTTCTAGGGTGACTGGTGTGCATAGCAGGGTGCAGGGGAAGAGTGGCTTCTCCACTGAGACCTCTCCCCAAAGTGACCGGCATGCATAGTAGGGTATGAGGAGAGACTGGCCTCTCCACCAACACATCTTCCCAGGGTGACTAGTACGCATATTAGGGTGTGGTGAGAGAGTGGCCTCTCCATTGAAATCAATGCCCAAGTTAACAGACATGTACAGTAGAGTGTGGGGAGAGACGGACATGTGCAGTACGCTGTAAAAAGGGAGTGGTCTGGCTGGCTATCTTACTATGGCCAGGCTGACATTCGGAACTCCAACTTCTCCAACCCAGCTCTCTTAGACACAGGCACATGCCTCCAGTGCTTTTCAGAGTGCTGAGGCAGCCTGATTGAGCTAATCCAGATGCGTCACTCATGCTGTTTAACATTGTTAATAGCATGAGAGCAGATTTGGATTGGATACGGTAGTTGGGTGTGTGACGTCATCTTGCTCTTGGAGGAGTCTGGAGCCAGAGACTGGAGAGTCAGTGCTGCAGGATAAGGGAAGTGAAACATAATTTTTTTTCTTTCCTAGATGTTTATTTTAATGTAAATTCTTTATATATGTATGTATAATGTATGTAGTGCCCCAATAATTTATTATGCGACCAACCGTCACTGGTGCACAGTAGGGTGTAGAGAGCGACTGGCTTCTCCACTGTGAGCCCTCTCGCCTAGGTGACCACCATGCATACCAGAGTGTGGGGAAACACTACTAATGCGTTTGAAAACTCTGCCTAAGTTGGAAAATGTGCGTAGTAGAGTGTGGGAAGAAACTAAGCTTTCTGTTGAGAACTCTCCCCAGGTCAACAACTGTGCATATTAGGGCATGCAGTAACAGAGACCTCTCTACTGACACTTCAAAACACACAGATTGCCCTGTTGAGAAGTGTGAGTAGAGAGGTCTCTGTTACCGCATACCCTAATATAGGGTGTAATACGTAAAGCTCCCAGTTTTCAGTTTTTTCTGACTTTTACAGATCAATACAGGCAGAAAACAATGTCTGCATTTATATTTTTAAAGAAATCAGATAAATACAGAAAATGCTGCTTCTTTCAAGTGACTCTCTATGCTGTCTTTCATGAATTGTAGGCCAATACCTCAGCAGATAGCATGGGGAATTAAAAAACAGGATGAAATTTCCTTAAATAACATCATATGTCATGATACATTTGTGATATAATATTAATATTTGCCAGTGGTGTGCATAGTTGGACGTGGGGAGTGTTGGACTTGGCCCTTTTGGCAGGTTCACCCCTAAACTTGTTGCTTTGATATGATACTTGGTGTTGCTTGTTTTTGGCTTCTGCGTACTTTAACACTGTGTCTTAGTGTAAAGTGCTTGCGCACTCTTAGTGCGTGTGGTGAGATTGGCCTGCCCTCCCATAGGAATGCATGGGAAATGTATGTGTCCATGGTAGTTCCTGATGTGTGGGGAGTGCAGGGTCGAGTTTGGTATGTGCAAACTCGTGGGAGTAAATGCTGCGCGGTGATGTATGCTGATTAACTGTGTCTAGTGTGGAAGTGCCACTTCTAGAAGTTGGCAGGTCTGTGTAATAAATGTGAAGTGACTGTCTGGCATGTGATTGGCTGGAGCTGGCTGGTGTGCCTGGCTCCAGGAGTCAGGGTGCGTCTGTCCCGGTGGTGAGTGGAGAGATCTGCATGCTGATGGGAGGGAGGAGTGCACCCGAGACCTGAATAGGGCTAGGCTTTCCCTCCACAATGCTGTCCCCGCCCCCTGTGGTGTGTCTGATGTCCCTACCCTTTCCTGTGAATGTGGAGAGGGGCTGAGCACAACAGAGTGCTCCAAAACCAGTTACATCTGGTTTTTCCTTAACCATGCAGCCTGAGACAAAAGGGAATATGTGTATGAAAGAGGGGCTGTGACCCAATGTAAAATGTTCTTTCCCTGGATCCTATCTGGAGGGGGGCCTGCTGCTGCTGGGCGCCAGGAGGAACCACCACTGGGGACTGCCTCCCTGTTGGAGGGCCCTGTGAGCTGGCCCCTGGGCCCAGCCTTTGCCCCCCTGCTTCCGAAAAAGACTTTTGGACTTGTGCCTGCTAGCGCCTGGGAAGCGCCTGGGAAGCGCTGGCCTCCCCTTGCTAAATAGCGCTTTTGCGCCGTCGGAGCAGCAATCCCTATCTTGAAGGATTCCCCGGCATGGGGATCCCCCCTGGGATTGTGCGCTCATCGAGAGGGTGCCTACCCCGTCTTTGCTGAGTTTTAATCTCCCTAGCGGGTGCCCACCCCGCCAGCGACCTTGCCGAGTTTTTGTACGCCTAGCGGGAGCTTACCCCGTGTATTTATACTTTTTTAACCCCCGACGAGTGCCCACCCTGCCAGGGACTCGTGCCTTTAAACGGGTGACTACCCGTATTTCGCCAGGCAAATTCACCTCCATCGGCCCGGGCCGCTGCCGTCATTGGCTAAACTGCTGGAGGCTTGTCCTGAGGGCCGCGCTGGGATTGGCCCAAGCGCCTGTCCCGAGGGCCGCGCTGGGATTGGCCCAAGCGCCCCTGAGCAGCAGCGCTCCATGGCAGTTGCAGGAGCCAGGCCGAGCAGAGCACGGAGAACAGGAGATTGAGGCAGCAGCTCCTGAGCAGGGCTCCCGTGTGTGGTGGGAGCCCTGCAGGTTTCCAAAATCAAAGAGAACCATTTCAAGAAACAAAGAGGACTCCCAAGAGACCGGTGAGTGGAGCAGGGTGCCGGTATTGTGCCTAGAGCCTACGTGGCCCCCACGACGTGCATGCCACATTTTTCGTGAATTAGAGCTTGAGAGGCTCCACCAGTGCGTGGCAGTTTCTTTGACTTAGAGCGGCCCCGGTTGGCAGCGGGCCGCTCCCAACGTGTTGGTGGCATTTCTGTTCAGAGCCCCGTGGCTCCTACGTTAGTGGCAGCAATTTAGTCCGGAGCCCAAGAGGCTCCACTGGGGCATTGTTATTTCGAGCCCACGAGGCTCAAACGATTGCGGGGGCATTCTGTATCTAGAGCCTGCAAGGTTCCCCCATTGTTTTTGGGCACTGTGTTATTTGGAAGCCCAGAGGAGAGCCAGGAGGCACGCTGGTGCCGGCTCAGTTCCCCAGCTGCCCAGCACTTAGTGGGCAGCTGCATCGTTTAGGCCTGTTGCGCATTCTTCTTTGGCTGCCTGCACAGCCAGCCCAGACATTCTGGACATTGGGCCTGTGAGCCCCTGAGAGGCCAAGTTGGCCTGGGGTCAGTTATGTGATTTTTGGCGCAAATGTGATTACTTGCCTAATGTGATCTATGCAGAATATGCAATGCTTTTTGCCTATACCTCTAAATGTGTTTATACTTAGGAGGTTGTTTTACCTAGTATAGTTATGCTAGTGAGTTCATGGTTCCCTGCGTGATATATGCCTAAGGTGGTTAGGATTTCATAGGGTGTACTTACCTTCTACCAGTGGTTACTGGTCATGTGCTACATTTGCTATTTTGTGCTACAATTATTCTATGTTCTAAGTGCTATTTCTACAAAGTGCTAGTTCTACCAAGTGCTTATTCCTGACAGTGGTCCATGGCGCCCTGTCTGTGTATATAATCCCCTGTAAATTCCGCCCGTGCCAGCGGCACAGTGTAAATTGTGTGTTTATTATCAATTGTGTTTGGTATAATACAAAGGCTATTTTTATATATAACCTTGTGTGGAGTTTCTTTTGTGGTGGGCCTTGGGTGTTCTTGCTGGGTGCGCGCACAAACGCTTTACACGTTGCCTCCGGGATAAGCCTGCCTGCTCGTGTCAGGCTACCATGGGGGTGAGCAGGGGTTATCTTGGCGTGTGACTCCCTTGCCCTGACTAGAGTGGTGGTTTCTGCCTGGCTTTGGTGCAAGCCTTAGCCAACCAGAAATCCCCATTTCTAACAGGGAGAAACTCGGCTCTCCAGTGACAAACCTACCCAAGGCGACAACTGTATGTAATAGGGTGTGGGTAGAGAGTGGCCTCCCTGCTAACACCTATCCCCAGATGTGCACAGTAGGATGTGAAGAGACACTGTCCTCTCCACTCACACCTCTCTCCCTTGCGAGTAATGTACGTAATAGGGACTCAGGAGAAAGAAGACTCTCCACTTACACGTCTCCCTATGGTGACAACCATGCATAGTAGAGTAAGAGAGGGAGAGACTGGAATCTCTGCTGAGACCTCTTCCCAGGATAATGGGTGTGCATAGAAGGCTGTGGGGAGAGGCTGGTCTCTTTGCTGATACCTCTCTCTAGGGTGAAGGATGTGCATAGAGGGTGTGGAGAAGGACTGGCCTCTCTGATGAGAACTCTTTCTCGGATAATGGGTGTGCAGAGTTGAATGTGGGGAGGGACTCACCTCTCGCTCAGACCGCTCTCCATGGCGACAGGTGTGCGTAGTACAGTGTGCACTGGAGTGGCCTCTCTGCTGAAACCTCTCCCCAAGGTGATGGTTGTGCTTAGTAAGATGTGTGGAGGGACTGGCCTCACCACTGGCAACTCTCCACGAGGAGAAAGATGTGCGTAGTATAGTGTGGGAAGGGACTGGCCTCTGCCAATATCTCAGTCTTGCATGATAGTGTGCATACTAGTGTGGACAGGGACTGATCTCGCTACTGAGACCTCTCTCTTGCATGACAAGTGAGCATAGTAGGGTATAGAAAAAATTGGCTTCTCCCCTAACCACTCTCGCTGGCATAAGAGCTGTGCATTGTGCGATATAGGCAGCCCTCCAGTGAGACCCGTGTAGTGCTAGGGGGAAGAACTGCCAGTGCCAGTTTCAGTCAACATTCCAATGCTCTAATAGCATTCAAGTCTAAAATTACTAGTAAGTAAAAAAAAATCACTACTAACTTTTTTTAAATATATTTTTATTGCGAAACCATAGAAAGGCACAGGTTCTCATGGCTGTTCAGGTCACTCAAATACAAGATCATTGACATGCAAGTTTTCAGGACAATACACAGTCATATAGGCCCACATCCCGGAGGCTGGGCGGCATAGAATTAGAGCATGTGTCAAGAAAAACTTAGCCGTGTATTAAGGATACGTATATATCATTGTATTCGCTGATTTTTACAAAGTTCTCTCCTTCTGATGTCATTTATATAATCTCACTCCCATCCCTCCGGATAGGCATTTTTTCTCTGATATTTATAATAAAACACTGTTTTAACATAGAACAAGAAACAAACCCCCGTGCGTGGCATCATTAGTAAAGTACTTAAAGAATCAGGATATCCATGTGAGGCCCAAGAAGGTGCAGTCATTATATCCAGGAAAAGACCTTTAGGGACCTGTTAGAAATGGGATCCCTGGCTGGCCAGGGCTTTCGCCAAAGTCAGTCAGAGACCACAAGTCAAGTCAAGTCAAGTCAATACATTTGTATAGCGCGCTACATACCCAGAGGGTCTCAAGGCGCTTGAAGAAGGGTGGGGACTTACTTGTCAAATATCCACGTTTTAAGTTGCTTTCTGAATGCTAGGTGGTTCTGAGTAAGGCGAAGGTGAGTGGGAAGTGAGTTCCAGGTTTTAGCTGCCAGGTAGGAGAAGGATCTACCTCCCATGGTTGTTTTGTTGATGCGAGGTACAGTGGCAAGGGCCTGGTTGGAGGATCGTAGCTGGCGGGGGGGGGGGTGTAGAAGGACAGTCGTGTGTTGAGGCATTCGGGTCCAATTTCGTAGAGTGCTTTGTGTGCGTGGGTTAGGAGCCGGAAAGTAATCCTCTTATTGACGGGGAGCCAGTGGAGGCTTTTCAGGTGACCGGAGATGTGTTCTTTGCGCGGGATGTCTAATGTGAGCCTGGCTGAAGCGTTCTGGATGCGTTGGAGTTTTTTCTGGAGTTTTGCGGTGGTACCGGCGTAGAGGGTGTTTCCGTAGTCCAGTCGGCTTGTGACCAGAGCGTGGGTGACTGTTTTTCTAGTTTCGGTGGGGATCCAGCGAAATGTTTTTTTGAGCATGCGAAGAATGTTAAAGCAAGATGAAGAAACGGCGTTGACTTGTCTGTTCATCGAGAGTGAGGAATCCAGGATGACGCCCAGGTTCCGTGCGTGGTCCGTCGGGATGGGTGCTTTTCCAAGGGCCTCTGGCCACCAAGAGTCATCCCAGGCGGAGGGGGAGGTGCCTAGGATGAGGACTTCAGTTTTGTCTGAGTTCAGTTTCAAACGGCTGTGCTTCATCCATTCGGCTACTTCTTTCATTCCTTCATGCAGGTTGGTTTTGGCAGTGTTAGGGTCTCTGGTGAGTGATAGGATCAGTTGAGTGTCGTCGGCGTAGGAGATGATGTTGAGGTTGTGTTGGCGTGCGATGACCGCGAGGGGGCTCATGTATACGTTGAAGAGGGTGGGGCTGAGTGAAGATCCTTGTGGTACGCCGCAGATGACTTCAGTGGCCTCGGACTTGAATGGTGGAAGGCGGACTCTCTGGGTTCTTCCGGTGAGGAACGAGGTGATCCATTCCAGTGCTTTTCCTTGGATTCCGACGTTTCTGAGGCGTTGTAGAAGGGTGCTATGACAGACCGTGTCAAAGGCTGCGGAGAGGTCGAGGAGGATGAGGGCGACTGTGTCTCCATTGTCCAGTAGAGTTCGAATGTCGTCTGTTGCTGTGATGAGGGCGGTTTCAGTGCTGTGCTTGGCTCGGAAGCCGGATTGTGAGGAGTCGAGGGATTTGTTGGTTTCGAGGAATGCGGCGAGCTGGTTGTTGACCGCTTTCTCGATGACTTTGGCCGGGAAAGGAAGGAGCGAGATGGGGCGGTAGTTTTTGAGTTCGGTGGGGTCCGCTGTGGGTTTTTTCAGAAGGGCGCTTAGTTCGGCGTGTTTCCAGCTTTCCGGGAAGGTTGCGGAGTTGAGGGAGCAGTTGATGACGTCTCGAAGGTGTGGTGCTATGATGGAGTCTGCTTTGTTGAAGATGTGGTGAGGGCATGGGTCTGTGGGGGATCCTGAGTGGATAGAGTTCATCAGACGGATGGTGTCCTCAGTGGAGATTGGCTTCCAGTCATTGAGGATATTCAGGGGGGTGGGGGTCCTGCAGGGGGTTGGGTGGGTTGGTCTTTGGGTCGGTTGTCGAAGCTATTGTGGATGTCTGCAATTTTGTTGTGGAAGAATGAGGCTAGGGAGTCGCAGAGGGCTTGAGAGGGGGTGATGTCGTTGGAGTTGGCTGAGGGGTTGGTAAATTCCTTGATGATGTTGAATAATTCCTTGCTGTTGTGGGCGTTGTTATCTAGTCGGTCCTTGAAAGCGGCTTTCTTGGCAGTCCGGATCAGTTGGTGGTGTATGCGGGTGGCGTTTTTGAATGGTTGGGTCTTTTTTCCAGGCCTTCTCAAGGGAGCGACAGAGTTTCTTGGATTTCTTAAGATCCTCGTTGAACCAGGAGGCCTTCTTGCTGCCTAGTTTGATTTGTCATTTTTTCAGTGGTGCTAGGATGTCGGTGCTGTTGGATAACCATTGGGTGAGGTTGGTGGCTGCTTGGTCTCGGTTTGAGGAGTGGGCTGGGGGGTTTTGAAGAAGCGATGAGGAGATCTGGTCGATGGTGATTTTGTTCCAGTTTCTTTGCAGAGTGGGTTGGGGGTGGTTGTTGGATGTGGGCTTGTTGTAGGTAAAGTGAACCCAGCTGTGGTCAGTCCAGAGGAGAGCTGTGGTGTGGCTGAAGGAGACATGTTTGCTGGAGGTGAAGATAGGGTCGAGTGTGTGACCTGCGATGTGGGTGGGGGAAGTGACAAGTTGTTTAAGTCCGAGGTTGGCGAGGTTGTCCCAAAGGGTGGTTGTGTTGCGGTCGTTGTTCTTTTCAAGGTGAAAGTTGAGGTCTCCCAAAAGGATGTAATCCTCGGAGGGGAGCGCGTGTGGAGTGATGAAGTCCGTGATGTCTTCACTAAATTGTGAGCGGGGTCCTGGTGGCCTGTAAAGGAGGGTGCCTCTGAGTGTGGTCTTGGGGTCGGTGTGGATCTGGAAGTGAAGGTGTTCAGAGTTGGCGAGATTGACGTCTGAGCTGGTTGAGATGCGGATGCATTTCTTGTGGACGATAGCGATGCCTCCTCCTGTGTGTCCGATACGGTCCTTGCGAATGATCTTATAGCCTTCCGGGATGGCAATGGTGATGTCAGGGGCTGATGTGGCGTTCATCCATGTTTCTGTTAGGAAGGCGACTCCGGAGAGATGGTGTCTAGTAGATTCCAGAGGTCAATGGCGTGCCTGTGGACCGAGCGGGTGTTGAGCAGGATGCATTGTAGGTGGTTGGGGTCGGGTATCTGTTGTGAGTTTGTAGATGAGGAGTTGTTCTTGGTGCCGTCGAACTTGCAGGAGTTGCAGGAAAAGGGTCCATGGGTGTGTCCAGGGGCGGCTTGGACGCAGTTGGGGGAACGGCCGGGGTTAAGGGCTAGGAGGGTGGTGGAATCGTAAGTAATGCGGGAGGGGTGGACATTACGAGGACCAGGGGCTCTGGCGCTGGGCGCGGTCCAGGCGCGGACGGGCGTAGACGGGCTTACCTTTGGCGCACCTTCGGCGCGACCGTAGCGCGTGGACGCTGCGCGTGGGTACATCTGTCCATAAATGGATAGTGGGGGGGGCGGAGTGTGGGAGGGTCAGCTTGGGAGGCGGGAGCGGGGAGGAGACACGGGGGCAGGTAAACAAACAACAACAGCAAAATGGCGGTGGGGTAGCGCGATTTAAGCAGTACACGCGCTAAAGTTGCCAGTAATCAGGAGCACTGAGCAAATCAACAATTTAAATTATGGCGCAGGAAAAACGCTATTAGGCAAATGTCAACTAAAATTCTTCACTGAAAGAAAAACGATACCAAGCGCTATACAGGAGCGCTATGCAGAGGAGATAGCAGGCGCTGTGCAGCAGTACACTCTCTGGAAGGTAGGGCTCGAGGAGGAGCGAGTGGGAGCGACCTCTGAGAGCAGGGGAGTTACACCCCAAGATAACCCCTCCTCACCCTCTAGGTAACGTGGCGCGAGCAGCAAGGCTAAACTTGGAGGCGATGTGAGCTAAGTATTTGCGCACGCACCCCAGCAACAACACCCAAGGCCCACCACAAAGGAAACTCCACACAAGGTTATATATAAAAATAGCCTTTGTATTACACCAAAACACATTAGATAAAACACACACTTTACAATGTGCCAGAGGCACGGGCAGAATTTACAGGGGATATGTACAAGACAGGCCCACCTGGACCACTGTCAGGAATCAGCACTTTTAGAAGTTAGCACATTTAGAAATAGCACTTTTGAATGTAAAATCACTGTAGCACCCAATTTAAAATAGAGCACACAACCAGTAATCACTGGTAACAGGATCTCACTAGCACCACCTGTACTAGGGAGAAAACAACCACCTACATATCACCATACCTGTAGGGGTGTAAGAACATAACACATGATGCAATGCATAACATTCATTCAGAGGTGTAAGGAGGGAAAACACACGATGCATCAACAATACATTCAGAGGTGCATAACAATAACAATTGCGCCAAACTCACAAGTCACCACCTGTGACTGTCCCTGTGTCCCAATGTCAGGGCCTAAACGTGGCAGTTGCCCAAAAAGTGCTGGGCAACTGGTGAGACAAGGCTGTGCAAACGTGGGAGCCTTGCAGGCTCAAGAACAATGGTGGGGCGAACACGATGTGGGAGCCTCACAGGCTCTGCTGAAACAAAATGTCCCCCTGAGCCTCTCTGGACTCGCAAGCAACAATGGGGCCCTGGAGCCTCGGGGCTCCTAATTAACCATGCTCCCGGGGAGCCTTCGCGGCTCTAACACTGATGAAATGCCCCCTGAGCCCTCTCAGGGCTCTACACAAGAGTGGCCACCGTTGGAGCCTCGCTGGGCTCAATAACACGCAATGCCCCTGAATGACGTTGGAGCCTCTCAGGGCTCGAGACACACTCAGCGCAAGATCACGCTACGGGGGGGGGCGGACACCGACAATGTGTCCCGGCGCCCCTCCCGTCTCTGCTCTGCCACACTCACCGGTACTCTGGCAGGCGGGGGCTCCTCTCTGGGACGGCTCCTCTTCACCGGCGGTTGGCAGAGGTCCGGGGCTCTCCTCTCACTCGGGAGCCTCGGCAGGACGTGCAGGCTGCTTCCTGCTTCTCCGCCTGGCCCCGTCACGCTGCAACTTGCCTGGCTTCCTGCCTCGGGTGTCCGCCAATGGCAGCGCGGCCCCGAGCAGGGAGGCGGGCACTTCCGGGTCGCACTTGGCAGCGGCCCGGCAACGTTTTTAAACACCTCGGGCTGCGGCGGTGAACTCAATGCTCTAATTTAAATATAAGGCGAGGTGGGATCTCGCTATAATGGGCACGAAAATAGAGGTACGGTCCCTGGCGAGGTGGGCACTCGCCAGGGGCTTAAAAATCGGCAAATTAGACGGCAAATGCCGGGTGGGCACCGGCTCGGGACAATAAAGCGCCCTGAGGCGCTGGCAGGAAATCGAGCGCGCTCTCAGCGTTAGGGGGTTGATCTAGCGCCGCAAATCAAGGGAAGCGCTCCCAGGCGCCCGGAGGGAAATCCACAGCGCTCCTAGCGCTAGCAATAATCCCAGCGCTTCCAGGTGCCCTCAGCAGGGCAGGGTCCCAAGAAAGTTCCTTGTGGAATGTAGGGGGGGCAAGGCTGGGCCCAGAGCCAGCACACTGGGTCTCCAGGCAGGGAGACACTCCAAGTGGTGGTCCTCTGGCCCAGCAGCAGCAGCAGCCCCCTCAAGTAGGATCCTGGCAGAGAACAACATCTGTGGGGACACAGCCCCATTTTTATACACCTCATTCCTTTGTCTAAGGGTGCAGGGTGGGGGAGAAACCAGTCGCAGCTGGTTTTGGAGCACTCTTGATTGCTCAACCACCCATTTCATTCACTGGCAGGGCTAGGGTCATCAGTCACACCACAGGGGGGCGGAGCCAGCATTGTCTGGGGAAAACCCAGCCTCACTCAGGCCACAAGTACACTCCTCCCCAGCCATCAGCATGCTAATCTCCCACTCACCACCGGGCAGACCCATCCAGCCTTCCTGGAGCCAGGCTCACCAGCCAGCTCCAGCCAATCACACGCCAGGCATATTTTATATTAATATACCAACTCCTAGAAGTAGCACTTCTACATATGACACACTCATGCAACACACACCATTGCGAAGCATTCACTCTCACGAGTTCGCACATATCAAATTCGAACCTGCACACCCCATGCATCAGGAACTACCAGGGACACATACATTCCCCATGCATTCCTATGGGAGGGCAGGCCTATCTCATCACATGCACTCAGAGTGCGCACGCACTTTCCACTGGGACACAGTGAAAGTGCGCAGAACCCAAAAATCACCATCACCAGGTCACCATTACAAGCAAAAAGTTTAGGGGTGAACCTGCCATAAGGGCCAAGTCCAACACAACCCCCTTCCAGCCAAAACGCAGGGTAGAACAATCACCACCGTGATGGACTTCCCTGCTTGGGGCGATAGAACATGGACGAGGGCCCTCAACTGCAGGGACACCCTCCTGTTCTACGCCACGGTGAACCCATGGGATTCCTTCTCAACCCACTGTCTGGACCAACTGGGCTACCCCACTGGTACTCCCAAGCTGTCCGCGGCCAGGACCAGGCCCTGGGCCACCCAGGTGCCACCGGTCCTTGGCTAGGGTCATCAGTCACACCACAGGGGGGCGGAGCCAGCATTGTCTGGGGAAAACCCAGCCTCACTCAGGCCACAGGTACACTCCTCCCCAGCCATCAGCATGCTAATCTCCCACTCACCACCGGGCAGACCCATCCAGCCTTCCTGGAGCCAGGCTCACCAGCCAGCTCCAGCCAATCACACGCCAGGCATATTTTATATTAATATACCAACTCCTAGAAGTAGCACTTCTACATATGACACACTCATGCAACACACACCATTGCGAAGCATTCACTCTCTCGAGTTCGCACATATCAAATTCGAACCTGTACACCCCATGCATCAGGAACTACAAGGGACACATACATTCCCCATGCATTCCTATGGGAGGGCAGGCCTATCTCATCACATTGCACTCAGAGTGCGCACGCACTTTCCACTGGGACACAGTGAAAGTGCGCAGAACCCAAAAATCACCATCACCAGGTCACCATTACAAGCAAAAAGTTTAGGGGTGAACCTGCCATAAGGGCCAAGTCCAACACAACCCCCTTCCAGCCAAAACGCAGGGTAGAACAATAACCACCGTGATGGACTTCCCTGCTTGGGGCGATAGAACATGGACGAGGGCCCGCAACTGCAGGGACACCCTCCTGTTGTACGCCACGGTGAACCCATGGGATTCCTTCTCAACCCACTGTCTGGACCAACTGGGCTACCCCACTGGTACTCCCAAGCTGTCCGCGGCCAGGACCAGGCCCTGGGCCACCCAGGTGCCACCGGTCCTTGCCAATTCGCAGAGCGGGGGGTAGTAACCCCTGGCACATAGTAGCCATTCTCCACTCTTCCTGTCTGCAAGACAGGACTAGACTGCCACTGGTTCCCCAGCCTAGGGCCTACAACCTCAGGCGGACCAGGAGTCTCGGGGAAGGCTCTCCTCCCCCTAACTCTTCTTCTAGGGTTCCTCCTCCTCCTGCGAGGGGTACCCTTACAACGCCACTACAACCCAGGGTTTAACCCCTCAGGTTGCACCGGGGTCAGAGTTGGGCTCTCCCACCCTCTGCACCCCCTTCCAGAGGTCTGCCCTCTCCCAACTGGAGAAGTTCCTCTGGAAGAAGAACCGGTCAGGACACTGGTTACAGTCGTCCTACCCTTCAGGCCAGGCTGAACCTGAACCTGGCCTCCCAACCTCCGGTCTAAAACCTTTGGTGGAACAATTGACTGGCACTCCAGGACTTCTGGGGACTCACACGCAATCCCCCTGAGGCTGACACATGACCCATGTGTCGTGTGACTGTCTGCCTGGCGCAGATCTCCCGCCTCCTGTCCACCTGACAGTGCGCAAAGATCCCCCAGACCAGAAGTGGCGCCACCCGGGTCCCCCCAAGAAGATCTAGCCCAACTGGCTAGTCTCTGGTCCACTGGTGCATCCACTGGGAAACTCATCCCCCAATCACTCCTCACTTCGGACTTCTGTGCACTCCCTCCTGGAGTAGCACTGCCGGACACTGGAATCACTGGAGCTCTAGTTACAGATGCTCCAGGTTCCCTAGACACTAGGAGATCCTCCTCAAGTGTACTAACAGGACAGCCTAGGTCCCTAACCTGGTGTTCCCTCAAGAAACCACCCAGGTTCTGAGATAGGGCTTCGGGCCTCTGGGGACTCACAGCCTCCCACTGACTCCTGCTCCACTGAGCCAGGTAGTCAGCCCCTCCACCCCTCTCACTATACTGGGACCTAGCTAGGCTACACTGAGCCTCTTCCACCACGCTGGGCTGGAAGATACCTATACCACTACTGTTGGACTCACTCACTAGGGACTCTAAAGAACCTCTAGCACTCTCCCAGCGGTCTGCTTCATCTGCAAGCTCACATGCGTCAGACAATCCACACCCCAACAGGTGTTGGCGCAACCCTGGTGAACAACAGCTGAGCAGGTGCTCTTTGACAATCAGATCAAACAAGACATCAAAATCATCTTTCGTGTGAACCTTTACCCAATCAAACAGTGTATCACAACATTCATCCTCAAACTCCACCCAAGACTGGTGAGACAGTTTCCTACTGTCCCTGAACTTCACCCTTAACTCCTCCTCTGGGGAAACAGGTACCAGACTGGGGGAACTGGGACTGGGATTTCCTACACTGAGATTTAAATAGCTGCCACCACTGGACTCAACCCTCCCCGGGGAATCCAGACAATCAACACTGCGCGCAGGGGATAGTCTACCCTCCAGAGTCACTTTGCCTCTGGTGGAGGTCCTCTCAGCCTCCTCTATCCTTTCCTGCGCTAAGACCCTCTCAGTCTCTAGCTGTTGCTTCTTAACCTCCAGCTGTTGCTTTCTAACGCCCAGCTGTGCCATAGCCTGGGCATGCTCTAACTTGAACTTCTCTAAAGCCAGCTGGTGCTCCCTTTCTCTCCTCCTATCCTCCAACTCCTCTGGGGACAGGGAAAGGGATGAGGCGCTGCCTCCTACGCTGGACCCAGCAAGGGACTCCCTATCTATGGGGTCCTCACTATCTGCTGGCGTCCCTGTGCTATCATTTTCTTCCTCCTCCTCAGACTCTTCAGGGCTCCCCTCTGACTCACCACCCTCATGGTGTGAGACCCGGGCCCTCTCCTCACTGTGCTCACGCTCCCAGTCATCCTTCTGCCATTGGATCAGGTTACCCCTAAGTTGGGACTGGGTGTCTGACTCATTCACTGCAATGTCTCGCTCTTCGCAAAACTCTCTCAGCTCATGCATAAACAGACCCCAGACATTAAAAGCAGACTCCATCTTGGCAGGATGCTCACAGACACGTGCAACACAGGGGACTTAACAATCTGAAGTAAGAGTACACAATTCCAAGACTTCAACAATCTCCTTATCAAAGAGAACTCATACTCATGTGTCCAGGAAACCACACCATTCATCCACACACACCCTCCCCTCGGACCGGTAAGGCAGTTTCTACCACCCCTGATTTTCTCAACCTGACCACAAGTGACACAGGTACCAAACTCTGGAAGCAGGGCGGGGGACAAATGTACGGGACACAATTATAAAATGACACTCTTCAGGACAAGCAATAATGGAACTTCACCAAAAGCACAATAATCCCCAAAATGTGGTTATCTAAAATGCGGAGCTTTGAAGTGCGGCCAGCTGCTACTGTGGTAAAACGCAAACACAAATCCTCATCCTCACCGCTGCGTCCAATGTTAGAAATGGGATCCCTGGCTGGCCAGGGCTCTCGCCAAAGTCAGTCAGAGACCACCACTCCTAAGTCAGGGCAGGGGAGTTACACACCAAGATAACCCCTACTCACCCTCTAGGTAACGTGGCGCGAGCAGCAAGGCTAAACTTGGAGGCGATGTGAGTTAAGTATTTGCGCACGCACCCCAGCAACAACACCCAAGGCCCACCACAAAGGAAACTCCACACAAGGTTATATATAAAAATAGCCTTTGTATTACACCAAAACACATTAGATAAAACACACACTTTACAATGTGCCAGAGGCACGGGCAGAATTTACAGGAGATATGTACAAGACAGGCCCACCTGGACCACTGTCAGGAATCAGCCCTTTTAGAAGTTAGCACTTTTAGAAATAGCACTTTTGAATGTAAAATCACTGTAGCACCTAATATAAAAATAGAGCACACAACCAGTAATCACTGGTAACAGGATCTCACTAGCACCACCTGTACTAGGGAGAAAACAACCACCTACATATCACCATACCTGTAGGGGTGTAAGAACATAACACATGATGCAATGCATAACATTCATTCAGAGGTGTAAGGAGGGAAAATACATGATGCATCAACAATACATTCAGAGGTGCATAACAATAACAATTGCGCCAAACTCACAAGTCACCACCTGTGACTGTCCCTGTGTCCCAATGTCAGGGCCTAAACGTGGCAGTTGCCCACAAAGTGCTGGGCAACTGGTGAGACAAGGCTGTGCAAACGTGGGAGCCTTGCAGGCTCAAGAACAATGGTGGGGCGAACATGATGTGGGAGCCTCACAGGCTCTGCTGAAACAAAATGTCCCCCTGAGCCTCTCTGGACTCGCAAGCAACAATGGGGCCCTGGAGCCTCGGGGCTCCTAATTAACCATGCCCCCGGGGAGCCTTCGCGGCTCTAACACTGATGAAATGCCCCCTGAGCCCTCTCAGGGCTCTACACAAGAGTGGCCACCGTTGGAGCCTCGCTGGGCTCAATAACACGCAATGCCCCTGAATGACGTTGGAGCCTCTCAGGGCTCGAGACACACTCAGCGCAAGATCACGCTACGGGGGGGTGGACACCGACAATGTGTCCCGGCGCCCCTCCCGTCTCTCCTCTGCCACACTCACCGGTACTCTGGCAGGCGGGGGCTCCTCTCTGGGATGGCTCCTCTTCACCGGCGGTTGGCAGAGGTCCGGGGCTCTCCTCTCACTCGGGAGCCTCGGCAGGACGTGCAGGCTGCTTCCTGCTTCTCCGCCTGACCCCGTCACGCTGCAACTTGCCTGGCTTCCTGCCTCGGGTGTCCCCCAATGGCAGCGCGGCCCCGAGCAGGGAGGCGGGCACTTCCGGGTCGCACTTGGCAGCGGCCCGGCAACGTTTTTAAACACCTCGGGCTGCGGCGGTGAACTCGATGCTCTAATTTAAATATAAGGCGAGGTGGGCTCTCGCTATAATGGGCACGAAAGTAGCGGCACGGTCCCTGGCGAGGTGGGCACTCGCCAGGGGCTTAAAAATCGGTAAATTAGACGGCAAATGCCGGGTGGGCACCGGCTCGGGACAATAAAGCGCCCTGAGGCGCTGGCAGGAAATCGAGCGCGCTCTCAGCACTAGGGGGTTGATCTAGCGCCGCAAATCAAGGGAAGCGCTCCCAGGCGCTCGGAGGGAAATCCACAGCGCTCCTAGCGCTAGCAATAATCCCAGCGCTTCCAGGTGCCCTCAGCAGGGCAGGGTCCCAAGAAAGTTCCTTGTGGAATGTAGGGGGGGCAAGGCTGGGCCCAGAGCCAGCACACTGGGTCTCCAGGCAGGGAGACACTCCAAGTGGCGGTCCTCTGGCCCAGCAGCAGCCCCCTCAAGTAGGATCCTGGCAGAGAACAACATCTGTGGGGACACAGCCCCATTTTTATACACCTCATTCCTTTGTCTAAGGGTGCAGGGTGGGGGAGAAACCAGTCGCAGCTGGTTTTGGAGCACTCTTGATTGCTCAACCACCCATTTCATTCACTGGCAGGGCTAGGGCCATCAGTCACACCACAGGGGGGCGGAGCCAGCATTGTCTGGGGAAAACCCAGCCTCACTCAGGCCACAGGTACACTCCTCCCCAGCCATCAGCATGCTAATCTCCCACTCACCACCGGGCAGACCCATCCAGCCTTCCTGGAGCCAGGCTCACCAGCCAGCTGCAGCCAATCACACGCCAGGCATATTTTATATTAATATACCAACTCCTAGAAGTAGCACTTCTACATATGACACACTCATGCAACACACACCATTGTGAAGCATTCACTCTCACGAGTTCGCACATATCAAATTCGAACCTGTACACCCCACGCATCAGGAACTACCAGGGACACATACATTCCCCATGCATTCCTATGGGAGGGCAGGCCTATCTCATCACATGCACTCAGAGTGCGCACGCACTTTCCACTGGGACACAGTGAAAGTGCGCAGAACCCAAAAATCACCATCACCAGGTCACCATTACAAGCAAAAAGTTTAGGGGTGAACCTGCCATAAGGGCCAAGTCCAACAGGACCACAGCAAATCACAGTTATACATAACAAGGAATATTAGCGTGCATCTAGTGGGGCACTACACCGGACCCGGGCCCTCCAACCCGACTCCCTCTTCAGCATTCTCGGACTCAGACTCATCAGGGGTGAATAGTTCAGCGCTAGTGGTATCAGAATCATCATCCATCAACCCCTCCATACACATCAGCCTCCAAGCAAGCAGATCATCTTGTAATTTCCCATCCCAGTGAGCGTGCTGCATGTGCGTCTCTTCAGCCAGGGACCTTTCTCTGGCATCTCTCAGCCAGAGGGATATCTCGGGAGCCCTTTGACCCATCAAGGTTATAGCTATGCGCCGCCTTGCCAAAACTAGCAGTAATTGTAAAAACTTATAGGACAAATTCTTCTTTTTGGGTTTGGGTACCAGGGCCAAAAGACAATGGAGCGGATCCAGTGCAATTCTGAGTTTTGTAGCCCGACTGATATGGTCCACCACCTCCTTCCAAAAGGTACTGACTCGAGGACATTCCCATGCTAGGTGGAAAAATCCCGCTCTGCGCATCACACCTAGGACAGTTGTGTCGCCTATCCGCAGAAATGCGATTTAGGGAGACCGGGGTCATATAGGTACGGTGGACAAAGTTGAAATGTATGAGTTTGAAGCAGGCATTACACGAGACCTTTCGGGTCAAAAGCCCGATTCGTTTACGCTGTCCCGGCTCCAACTCCACTCCCAAGTCCGCCTCCCAGGCCGCCCAAGATGGCGCGGTCGGGGGGGTCGAATCCCAACGCATGGCCGAGTAGAGCAGGGAAATCAGCCTTCTACCTCTACCACATGATAAAAGGATGTCGAGGGTATGGGTCAGTGGAGGCGCCTCCGGGAACTGAGGCCACGTCGTTCTGGCTATATCCTGGAGCCCTCTATAGTGGAGATATTGCCCCCTACGTAACCCAAAAAACTCTGTAGCCCGTTCAAAGGACACAAAAGAGTCATCTGGATAGAGGACCACCAGGGTCTTACATTCGCCACAGCGCCACTCTCGATAGGACATATTCTCCTCCTTCCGGAGTACCGGGCCAAGATCCACACCGGGAGCTCCCTATGGAAGGGGGCCCTTCGTAATACCTTCTCAACGAATCGCTTCCAGATTCCTGCCGTGTGGTGCACCACATAGGGCAAAGTTTCATCTGCGCCCCTTCCCTGCATCAGGGCCTCCCTTAGAACCCTCTCGGTTGCAGTGCCCGCTAGTAGTGCTAGTTTCCAGTTCTCCTCATCTGCGAACCACCTTGCGGCTGGAAGAAGCTGTGCCGCATAGTAATATAAGTCAAATCTCGGGGCCTCAAGGCCTCCCTCCCCTCAGCACCGGGTCACCGTGCGCAGAGCGACTCTAATACGCCCGCCTGCCCAGAGTAGAGACGTAAGGAGCGAGTCGAGTGTACGAAACACTCGGGGAGGCAACGAACACAGAGTGTTCTGCAAAACGTACAGAATCCTGGGAAGCATCACCATCTTGGTGATTGCCAATCGCCCCATAAGGGAGAGAGGAAGCGTGTTCCAGAAAGTGACAGACTTGTGGAGAGCCCGGAGTACTCGGTCGACGTTGTAGGTCAGCAGGGCCTCGTCAGTTGAGGCCACCTGTATGCCGAGATAGCGGAACGCCTCCTGCTCGCACCTGAGGCCCAAACACGGGAGATCTGCGCTCGGGTCAGGAGCACAATCTGCCAGTTGGAAAACCAAGGATTTACTAAGGTTAATACGTAGTCCAGAGGCCGCTCCAAAGCTGTCCAGAGTCCGCATCAACGCGGGAAGGGAATTGGCAGGGGACGTTAAATAGAATAAGGCATTGTCAGCATAGAGAGAGATCACGTTCGTGGTGTCACCTACCTTAATTCCCCATTGCTCCAACTCGGCGCGAACAGAAACTGCCAGTGGTTCGATTGCTAGAGCAAACAGGAGAGGGGAGAGAGGGCATCCCTGGCGAGTGCCTCTCCCCAAGGACCATTCCTCCGAACGGGCCGACCCCAGCCGAACTCTAGCATGGGGTGCCCCTTAGAGCACACGGATCCAACTGCAAAACACTGGTCCGAACCCCGTCCTCTGGAGCGTCTCCATCAGATACCCCCAATTTACTGTATCAAAGGCCTTAGCTAGGTCAATTGACACAAGCACGTGAGGACCCTCTCTCCCCCGTACCTCGTGGAGGATATGATTCAGGCGGCGCAAATTCATCACCGTATTACGGCCCAGGATAAACCCACACTGGTCCGAGTGGATCAAGTGGGTCATGTGGGGGGCTAGGCGAGTGGCCAATAGTTTAGTGAGGATCTTTGCGTCAGTATTAATCAGGGTGATAGGACGGAATGCTGCCGGGTCGCAACTATCTCCACCCGGTTTCAAGATCAAGCAGACTTCCCCTGGTTCATGGTGGGTGGAAGAACGCCAGATTCCAGGGCTTCATTATAAACCTGTAATAAGAGGGGAGCCAGAACGTTCCCGAACGAGTGATAAAACTCAGATGGGTAACCGTCCCCGCCTGGGGTCTTAGCTCATGGCAGGGCGGCTAGCGCAGCGCCGATCTCGCCCAGCGTCAGTTTCACATCAAGTTCCTTCGCCGCCTCCTCCGAGAGGGTTTGGAGGTCCAAGTCCCGAAGATAGGGGCGATAGGACTCCTCCGTGACCAAGGGGTCAGCTGCGTACACAGTCTGCAGGTGGGATCGGAGGACCTCAAGAATAGCAGATTCCGAATGCACCATATCACAACCTGAGTCTCGCAGGGCAACTATCCTCTCAGGCGCAAATTCACGTTGAAGGATCCAGGCCAGTAGTCGGCCAGATTTGTCGCCTTCGCGATGGAGACGCTGTCTGTATTGGCCTAGTGTGTATTTATCAAGGCGAGTGAGGATGCCATGTATCGACACCTGCGCCTCCTTCTCTGCCGCCTGGGTGCGCTGAAGTACAACCTCCGCATCTCGCAACTCAGACAGCAGCTGTTTCCGGACCCCGTACGAGAGGCCCATACAGGCTCCACGTACCACTGCCTTCAGGGCCTCCCATTTAGTGGAGTAGGGTAGATCACCGCACCCCCAGTTCAGAGCTATATAATCTGATAGGGCAGTCGCCACATGGTCCTTACCCACCTGATCCTGAAGAATGTCAGTCAGCATTCGCCAGGAGTGGGGACGGGCAGCTTGATCAGCCCATTGTGCCATGCACGTCACCGGGGCATGATCCGACAGATATCGGGCCTGATGCGTAACCGTCAAGGTGAGAGACGGGGCGAGATTAGCCCCAAGCATGCGGTCCAGTCTGCTATGGGTGCCATGCGTCGGAGTATAACACGTATATAGCTTCTGGGTGGGATGACAAGTTCGCCATACATCCAGCGCCCCTAAGTTGTGCATTACTTCTCGAAGACGCGCCGTCATACGGGGCTTCGTGCCTGACCTAGGGGGATGTCTGTCCAACTCAGGGTTTAATACGCAATTGAAATCCCCAAACCAGATGAAGGGGGCATCTAGATCCGAGACAACAAGATCTTGAAGTTGAGAGAAAAAGGTCGGGTCATCGATATTCGGTGCATAGGAGTTCAGGAGTAATAATTCCTTGTCATCTAGTTTGATCCGCAATAGCAGATATCTGCCTTCAACGTCTGCTTCGACATACTGGACAGCGCAAGGGATCCCCGGGGCCACCCAAATGAGGACCCCCCTGGCATATGTGGAGAAGGAGGAGTGGAAGATCTGACCTCTCCATTTCTTAGACAGCCGCTGGGCGCCTTCTTCATCTAAGTGGGTCTCCTGCAAAGATGCCACTGAGACCCCATGTCGTTTAAGGAAGGAAAGGACCCTGTGTCTCTTGGTACAAGCACCCAAACCGCGCACATTCCAAGTTAAGAATCTAAAACCCATGGTCGGTGATTGCGCCCAGACGGGCCATAGCATACATATATTGCGACCTGCCACCTCCGGGCCCCCGCTCCAGTCAGAACGGAAGGAGCAGCCCGTTCAATGAGCCACACATAAGTCCGATTCATCATGCATTGAATGCCAACAATAATTTCCGCACTAACCCTACCCCGCCCTCCAAAAACCCCAGAACTCAGAACTCCTTCAAAAACATTCTCCCAACCCCCACCCGTGAGCAAGAGGATAGCAACAAACTAAAACGCCACCCCGCCCTTCCCCTGCCAGTGCCAGGACGTACACAGCCACCCCATACAACCCACTTAACACACACTCACACACAACCAACCAGACCCACCCACTCTCCCCCAGCTCCCTGAGAGACCCAGTGTTTCAGGACAGTCCCCGGGCATGTCTACTAAGTACAATTGCTAGTCTTGGCGAAGATCCGCCCAGAGAAAATGTGGACCCCTCACCCCGTACCTCCGTCCATCGGGATGCAAGTCCTCCGCCCCAGCCAGGCACCCAAGGCCCCCAGTACCAGTTAGGGATAACATTGGACCAGTAGAGATCCAAGAGGGGGCCCCCCAACTTGGAGGACCACAAAGCATTAACCAAACAGTACCTCAAGTCAAAGCTTACTCCAGCCGGGTGCAGAAAGGCCAGTCTCCGGGATCACTGGAGCCGTAGAGTCCGTATCTGGCAAAGTTTCCTGCAAGGTATCTGGGACCAAAACCTCACCGGGAGCGGACGCCCCAGGGGACTGCGGAGCGGCCCCCGTCGACGATGTTCTCATACGAAGTGCTCCATCTGCTCCCACAGTAACCCGAGGCTCAGCAGAACCCCGGGATCCAGAGCGGCGCCTCCCTCTGCCTCGACGCCGCCTCTGGGGTCGGGTCCCCCAGGTCTCACGGGGGCCGCCGCACTCACCAGGGGGCAAGTCGTCTTCCCTAATCTCGAGCCACTTCCACACCTCCGCTGGGGACTCGAAGAAGTGAGCACGGCCCTGGGAGAGCACCTTAAGTTTGGCCGGATATAAAAGCATGTATTGGAGTTTCATTTCCCGGAGTTTTTGCTTAACTCCCAAGTAGGACTTTCGCTGCTTGTTGGGTATAGTCAGGATAAATGGAAACTCAGCTATTCTCAATTGTGAGGGACTCCGTTTCCCTTGCAGCCCTCAGGATACAGTCACGATCTTTATAGTTCAGGATCTTTGCGATTAGAACTCTAGGGGGTTCGCCCGGGCGTGGAGGGGGGACAAGGGCCCTATGTGCCCGCTCTATGACAAAGACACTGGACAGTCCAGTAGGGCACAGCTGAGTACGGATCCAGGTCTCCAGGAAGCGCTCCGCATTTCCCGCCTCCAATCGTTCCGGTACTCCCAGGACCCTGATGTTACTTTGATGGGCCCTACCTTCCGCGTCCTCAGCTCTTCTCTCCAGCGCTCGGGTAGTGGACTTAAGTTGCGCGACTGACTTTTGCAAGGAGGCCACCTCACTTTGCAATTGGGTGATATTACCCTCCGCATCTGAAACCTTGTCCGCTACCTTGCGGAGATCCGTTCGGAGTAGATTAACATCTATGGATACAGTCTATCTGCCTCTCCAGGGCAGAATGGGATCCCTGAATAGCCTTCAAGATCTCTGCTCGGGATGGCTCTGCTGGACCATCCCCACCGTCCTCCGGACCCGTCTGCCGTGTAATCCTCTGTGAGGGCAGACGTGGAGTAGTATACTGCACTATGGTGTTAGGTTGGGAGGACTTCGAGGACCTATCCTTGCGGGTCGCCATCAGGAGAGGCAGATTGTGCACCTTCCCAATATGTTCCAGAGGGTTCCCCCCAGGCACCACTGGCTAGATATGGAGTGCAAGGGCGGGCCAAAGGCAAGAGCAGCAGGTATGATGGGATCGCACCAGGCAGCTTCAGACAAGTGCAACGCAGAAGGTGTCCAAACCAAGCAGGGGACCAGTTGGAAGAACCTATCCCGGGGATGCAATTTCCTTTTCCTCAGTGTAGGCGTACTTGTAGAGGCAGGAGTCCGGTGCCCCCAACGGCGACGAGCAAATGGGCGGCCAGCAGTCCACAGTGCGCCCACCGGGTCAGGCGGTGGGGTCCCAGGCGGCCCGGCCGAGGCAGATCAGCAGGCTCCCCCGCCAACCCGGGCGTTATGTTACTCCCCAGTATTTATGGTCTTCTTGGCAGATCAACCAGTGACCCCAATGATCCCGGAATTACTAATACCCTGGGTACCAGTGGCACATGTCAGTACATTAGATTCATGTTACACCTTGCATACAGATAAAATAACTTGAATACGGGTTTAAATGTGACTAAGAACTATATTATAATGCAGGCATTACATATGTTTTCTCGTTTCTAAAATGAATACATTTTAATAGTGTAAGGATGGTTTCGTTCTAATCACCTAAACAATAAATGTTTAATACAGTTAAGACACACAGTATATATATATATATATATATATATATATATATATATATATATATATATATATATATATATATGTAAGAACACAGAATTCCCTCACTTCGGATCTGCGAATGCGGTCAAAGCCTCCACGCCAACCACAGGAAGGAAAAACGGACCACCAGTTCAGCAAGCATATTTTCTTTATTTCATTCACAAGCCATATTTCAGCGACGCGTTTCGAGCACGAGTGCCCTTGTTCACGCTGCAGTGTATATATGTATATATATATATATATATATATATATATATATATATATATATATATATATATATATTCTACTCCTCTTTACTTCAGAAGGAAACTGCCGCCTTCCAGACCAGCGGGCGTCTCGTCAGCCAAGGGACCTCTGAAGTCAGGTCCCGACAACACTTCACCTTGCAAGTAGAACAAACTACCAGTGACGAGACTCTGTGCTGACCAAAGTGTTTATTTCATGTCACCCTCGGACGTGTTTCGCCTGACCAGCAGGCTTGCTCACCGATGATATATATATATAAGATATAGGATTACCCCATGCGCCTTAGATAATCATCCAGCACTCTCCGCGGTAGGGTTAAAAGTCCTTTCATTTTATTTGCAAAGAATGGCACAATACATCGACGCGTTTCGGGAGTTGAACTCCCTATATCCAAAAACGAAGGTTGCCCAATGGAGAAGTCACACAAGGAGAGGAAACAGGACACGGCCCCTGGTACTCACACCGCAACGTTCCCTTGTCACCTCACTGCAGTCTGCCAAACGCGTTTCGAGCCCCAATAGCTCTTGATCACTGGCCTGCATGAAAACACATGAAGACAGCACTGTTTCGGTACAGTAGCTATATTTTTTTATTACAGCATAAGTCCCGCCCAACAGGGCATAACCCTATGGCATGCTGGTAGTGGTAGTCCGCCTGATAACGGTCCTGCTTACCAACCCTTGTGTGGGTGGTGCTGTCCTCGATAAAAGTTCAACCAAGTGGAATAATGTTCAAAATTGCTGATAGTCGGAAGTGACAGGTCAAAGCGCTGTTCTGCCACCAATACCAATCCAGGGGTTAGGCCCCCTCCATTCCAATATGTGCCCACGGTTGCGAGCACTGGATCCGCACTTCATGCGGAGGGACTGCTCCGCGGCCGGACGAGCCGCTAATATCCAAAAACGAAGGTTGCCAAATGGAGAAGTCACACAAGGAGGGAAAACAGCACACATCCCCTGGTAGTTTCACCGCAGCGTTCCCTTGTCACCTCACTGCAGTCTGCCAAGCGCGTTTTGAGCCCCAGTAGCTCTTGATCACTGGCCTGCATGAATATACACGAAGACAGCACTGTTTCTGCTCAGTAGCCATTTTGTTTTTTTACAGCATAAGTCCAACCCAACAGGGCATAACTCTATGACATGCTAGTAGTGGTAGTCCGCCTGATGATCGTCCTGAATACCAACCCTTCTGTGGGTGGTGCTGTCCTCGATAAAAGCTCAACCAAGTGGAATACTGTTCAAAATTGCTGATAGTCGGAAGTGACAGGTAAAAGCGCTGTTCTGCCATCAATATCAATCATGGGGTCAGGCCCCCTCCATTCCAATGTGTGTTCAAGGTTGCGAGGACTGGATCCGCACTTCATGCGGCGGGACTGCTCCGCGGCCGGACGAGTCGCTAATATCCAAAAACTAAGGTTGCCCAATGGAGAAGTCGCACAAGGAGGGGAAACAGCACACGGCCCCTGGTAGTCGCACCGCAGCATTCCCTTGTCACCTCACTGCAGTCTGCCAAACGTGTTTCGAGCCCCAATAGCTCTTGATCACTGGCCTGCATAAAAACACACAAAGACAGCACTGTTTCTGCTCAGTAGCCATTTTGTTTTATTACAGCATAAGTCCCGCCCAACAGGGCGTAACCCTATGGCATGCTGGTAGTGGTAGTCCGCCTGATAACGGTCCTGAATACCAACCCTTGTGTGGGTGGTGCTGTCCTCGATAAAAGTTCAACCAAGCGGAATATTGTTCAAAATTGCTGATAGTCAGAAGTGACAGGTAAAAGTGCTGTTCTGCCACCAATACCAATCCAGGGGTTAGGCCCCCTCCATTCCAATGTGTGCCTACGGTTGCGAGCACTGGATCCGCACTTCATGCGGCGGGACTGCTCCGCGGCCGGACGAGCCGCAAATATCCAAAAACGAAGGTTGCCCAATGGAGAAGTCACACAAGGAGGGGAAACAGCACACGGCCCCTGGTAGTCGCACCGCAGCGTTCCCTTTTCACCTCACTGCAGTCTGACAAGCGCGTTTTGAGACCCATTAGCTCTTGATCACTGGCCTGCATGAAAACACACGAAGACAGCACTGTTTCTGCTCAGTAGCCATTTTGTTTTTTTACAGCATAAGTCCCGCCCAACAGGGCATAACCCTAAGGCATGCTGGTAGTGGTAGTCCGCCTGATGATGGTCCTGAATACCAACCCTTTTGTGGGTGGTGCTGTCCTCGTTAAAAGCTCAACCAAGTGGAATAATGTTCAAAATTGCTGATAGTCGGAAGTGACAGGTAAAAGCGCTGTTCTGCCATCACTATCAATCATGGGGTCAGGCCCCCTCCATTCCAATGTGTGTTCAAGGTTGCGAGCACTGGATCCGCAATTCGTGCGGCAGGACTGCTCTGCGGCCGGACGAGTCGCTAATATCCAAAAACTAAGTTTGCCCAATGGAGAAGTCGCACAAGGATGGGAAACAGCACACGGCTCCTAGTAGTCGCACCGCAGCGTTCCCTTGTCACCTCACTGCAGTCTGCCAAACGTGTTTCGAGCCCCAATAGCTCTTGATCACTGGCCGGCATAAAAACACACGAAGACAGCACTGTTTCTGCTCAGTAGTCATTTTATTTTATCACAGCATAAGTCCCGCCCAACAGGGCGTAACCCTATGGCATGCTGGTAGTGGTAGTCCGCCTGATAACGGTCCTGAATACCAACCCTTGTGTGGGTGGTGCTGTCCTCGATAAAAGTTCAACCAAGTTGAATACTGTTCAAAATTGCTGATAGTCGGAAGTGACAGGTCAAAGCGCTGTTCTGCCACCAATACCAATCCAGGGGTCAGGCCCTGATGAGCCACATTTCTGGATTATATTGGTCAGCCACACTTCGGTCCTTGCGTATGCCTCCACCCAACCGGGTTGATATTGTTAGTGACACTGTGAGGCATCCAATCCACTGGGGCATACATGGAACGTCAGTTTATAGCAGATGGACTACATCCACTAGAATGCCAAGCCTGCTTACGCCCACTGGGGCGGGACTGTTATTATCAAATAAAAAGTTCCTAATCTACGTGGCTGCCTCCTTGTGTTAATTGCAGGCCGGTGATCAAGGGCTACGGCTTGAAACGTTTGGCATACTGCAATTGGGAAGGCTACGCTGGTCTGTGGTGGTGGCAACTGCCGGAGGTGTTGTGCGGATACCCTTCCATGTGTGACCTTTCTACTGGGGACACCCTTTGTTTCTGATATATATAAGTCTCTAAATCTAGAGTGAATGCACATTAATAGTGATGTCAAGTATAAAATACTTTACATTAATAACGTTAAGACACACTATATGTAGTGCTAAGTGCACATATACATTGCGTATTTGTGACGTGTAAGGGTGGAACCAAAATTACGCTGCTCCATGTGCAATATTACTGCTTCTTATTTCCAGGCCACTCATAAGGATGGCCACAGTATGTAATGGGGCAGTCCCAGCACACTGGACATGTCCTCTCCTGCTGCTGTCCCTTCTCCTGAGCTCACATGAAAGCACATGTCAAAAGTTAAGTACTTGATGCTGACATCAGGGTGCTATTCAGACAAAGCCAATTCAGACTTTAATTTTCATGTGGGGAGTACGTTGAGTAACATTACATTGGTCCAAGATTACACCTGTTGCTTACAGTGCTTTGAAATAACATAAACTTTGTTTTAAGCATGATATAAAAAACAAATTATTACTTGTGATTTCTGGATTTTGGAATGTAGATTCCGAAGTATGCGGCGGTATCGCGTCTTCTTTGGGAGCTTCACTGGCTGACCGCAAACAAATGCATACAATTTAAAGCCTTGTGCTAAAGGCACAAGGCTAGATTTAGTACCACGCCATGCTATGTTCAAGATCTGGTGGTGCCTTATAAGCTTGTACGCCTGCTTTAGTCCTCTAACCAATTCTTGTGTAAAGTGCCAAGAATTCATTGAGCACGCATGGGGAGGGGGTCGGTCATTTTCATACCTTGGTCCGAAGCTCTGGAATAACCTCCCAGAATCCCTGTAACACTGCTCTTCTCTTGTGGTCTTTCGCAAGGGATTGAGGGCTTGGCTGTTTTAATCTAAGGGCTGTATACACTCTACTTGGGTCTAACACTGGAATAACTCCTGGGGTAGCCGAGCGCTTTATAAGAGGCAATAATATAATAATAGTTTGCAAAGCATCTACTATTAATAAGGGAAACACAATTAGACAACTGCAAACAATTTTACTATTCAGACAACTTTTTAAAATGTTTTTGGGGACATCATGCGCTGATGAGAAGAATGCACTTCAGAGCCAATCTACATGCAGCAGCCAGCCTCATCACAGTCATTAACAAATCAAATATTCACTGACTCCGGTAGCTGCAAGAATTAACTTATATAGTCCTCATAATAGATAAAACCTTCTTCTCTGGCTTTCCAATCTAACTAAAGGGCAAACTACAAAAGGCAATAAGAACACAAGAATCACTTAACAATCTCCTTGGATACTCCCAAAACGAAAAAAAAAGAAAGAAAAAAAAGATTATGACAAGTATTTTCCAGAAGGGGAACTGTCCCAGAACAACATAAGGCTAATACCAGATCTTATTCTTCAGAAAAATCTTGAAGACTCATCTCTTCAGATTCCACCTCACAAGTCAACAGTTTTATTTCTCGCCTTTCCATTTCCAACCCATTGGAATAGTAACTCTTGCCTAACATTTTAAAACTGAGGGGCATATTTACATGAGCTTATCGGCGCCAGAACGTCACTTTTTATCGCGTTCTGGTGGCGATAAGCCCTTTGCCTTATTTACAAGGTGGTGTTAAGCCACTTAATGTAGCTTAACGCCGCCTTGTAAATAAGGCCCCTTTTCACGCAGCACGTAGTGTGAAAGGGGGGGGGGTGCGTGTTGCGTTGGGTATTCTGCAGAAAACACCCATTGCTTTTGACGCTGCCCCTTATTTTACAAGGGTGGAGTAAATATGGGTCAGCGACAAAAATTAAACCAGGGAAAACCTGGTTTTAACCTAGTGAAACGAGAAGAAATTATACATTTCTCCTTGTTTTTTGCAGTTTCTATGAGTGCTGCTTTCTGCAGCACTCATAGAAAGAGCATATCACCATTAGTGATTGCTCATGTGCAGGAAGGTTTCCATTCCTGCACATAAACAATCATTTAAAAATGATGAGTTACAACTTCTTTGTGTGCTGCACAAAGCAGCACACATAGAAGTTACAAATTGCCATTATCCTGCCCATGAAAAATCATTCCCTGCTACGCAAACACCCTTGCTCTATGGTGCAAAGGTGCCTGCATTGGCGCTAGCCAGCTAGATTTAGTGCCAGGGCTGCGGGAAATGCAGGGGTGTGCAGCATTCTTGTGAATACAGTGAATCCCTACATTTTTAAACTGACGGAGCGGGCCACTAGCAATTTTGGAGCCACATCGCCACACTGTAAAAATATCAGTGACAGACATAAAAAAAGATAAATAAAGTGAAAGAAGAAGCTGAATTTTATTAGACGTCTTAATGTCAGAGATCTCCTTTTATTTTTCCCATTTTTGAACTCTCACTCGACTGCAGTATTTATGCATTTCTTTTCTCTATTCTTGTTTTACTGGTAAGCACATGTCAAATATGCAAGACATTACTTGAATTTTAATGGTACTGTATAAAAGCATTTCATAGTGATGATCGAATCCTGATTGTAATGAGATACACATTTGACATTTCTGGTAAGCAAGCTGGTTAATTGGTTCCTAGAATGTTTCTCTCATGAATAAGATTGATTGCATTGTGTTTCCCAAAAATGGGGGTGACGTATCCACACATCAGTGAAATATTTATTATATTGATGAGATACATTGTTTAAACACAACGGTGCCTGTAGACGCACAGCAATGTCAATTATTCATTATTAGGGCTGTTGCTTTCTATTTACAGTCCTTTATCATGAATAACAAAAAGGGCAGTGATCAGAAATATAGAGACAATGTCTGACGTGTTTTGTTCTGCCTAAAGTACTTTTAATGCATTTGGGAACGCTTCTCTGTGATTATCAAAGTAACATAATGGGTGGATATCACGTCTAATAATTGCCATGTTATTGTTGTAAGTGTGCCAAAAAAAACAGCGCATTCTATAATTGCAAATGAACTCTGCCAAAGGATTACACCGACTTCGCACAGCTGTGTGAGGTTCTATTTTGTAGGCACGGGAATAAAGTAGGTCCCTTCTGGCAGATCAGTGATGCACAAAATCATCAGCTAGATTCAAAACAATTGGGCGTTATGTATCAAATCATACAGCGTTTATGATGTTAGCAAGGAAGCTCAGTGGCACCAACATTAGCCTATCATTCCAGAAGAAGGGTCACCAGCTAGCGTGAGATACGTCACATGACAAAAATATTGCATCCACTATATCGACTACCACTATTTCATCGAGGCAAGTAGATGTGGAGTGAAGAATTGTAAATGTATACTTACCTTTATACACGTACCGTGACATTATAGTGGATGGACTTTGGAACAAACTGGCCCTATCCCTCTGGAAATTAGACAATCTGTTGCCCTTTAGGAAGGGCCTTACGACTTGGCTGTTTGGACAATAATCTGCCTGTGTTTTTCTGGTCACTCCTCTACAGATCTGTATAGCGCCGGGACACTCTGCCCGAGTAGCCGAGCGCTCTATAGGAGCCCCACTAACATAACATAACATAACATTATGTCGCAGATATTGCTAACCTCGATATAGTAGCATATAACCTTCCAGGTCAGCTGTACTGCAGACGTTTATGCCTAGATGACACCAATGGTGCTCATGGCAAAACATTGCATTTGTTAATGGTAATGTTCAAATAAAGTATGAAAACAATACCAGTACGATGTAAAGTTAGAGGTATCTAGGGTGCACTGATCACGCATTTGTAGCCAAAGTCAACTAGACAAAAGCAATTCATCAACAAGAATGGATCTATATCTAAGTGTGGGTTTTGACAGCGCTCAAACAAACCTATGTCGTTTCAAATACTGGGGTAATATAGTAGGGTTTGGGTCCACCCCTTTCAACCATTGCCTTTTTTTGCCAGCCTGTTGCTGCCAGTGGCTTGAGACTTTGTCATTCACACATTGGCTCACTCCAAAGGAGCATTTCTCATTTGATGCTATTGGCATTTATGGTGGATCTTTCCTCCTCCAATCGAGTGTTTGCAACAAAATGGATGAAGGACTATTTAATAACAACATCTGTCAGTTCCTCGATGCTTGGCTCCTTCCACTTCACCACTTGTTTCTTCTGGCTACCTCTCCACCTACAACTTCTTTGTGTTTTGCTCCTCTTTCCTAGCACCAGCAAAGCCAATTTACTCCTCCTTAATGTTTTCTCTTTCCCTTCTGACCTCCTTGTCTATTCACCTACACCTTCCTCACATGCCTCTCGCACCCCTTCCTTTTTGCTATGTACTTCTTTCTCCCTCCTACCACCCCTCATGTTCCACCATCTTCCTGTGTGCTCCTCAGGCCTCTGATCCATCTTGTTCAACTCTTATCTCCCTCTTTCCTGAATATCATCATCTGACCACTGCACGTTCTTGTTCCTCCTATTTTACCAGTATGCCGCTCTTCCTCCCTCAGAGCCCTCCCAGCCCCTCACATCCCTGCCCTAACCCTGTTGCCATTGTGCAATTCTGGCACCTTCTTGATGAGCTACAGGCTGATAGGGAGCTAATGGGCCACCATAATTCAACCTTGACCGCTTGTCAGTCTAGCCCCAGCCTCCTATAGTTTGGGGCTGGTTTGAACATTTTTGCCAGAGCTGATTTGGGTACCAGTCCAGCCCTGAAAAAGAAACAAAGATGACCTGCAGACAGTAATTTCACAATGGTCCATGAATTATCATGAAATTGTTAGTTTGCAGCAGTTCTGGCAGTTTAGACTGTTTGGGCATTTCGGCTAGTTAGAGCTCCATGTGCTGGATATCTGCCAGCATTTCTTCTCTGCCTTATGTATCTAACTTGACACTCTTTAAAAAGTGCCTCAATGTAACTAATCAGTGCACATTTTTTAAAGAACCATACACAATTGTAATGTGATTTTTTTAATATTTCCTTAGGTTGCTGTGACAATATTCATATTTTGAAAGAACATAAACAAGCTTATACACTGGTAGTGAAAGTTGTCCTTCACAGTTTCACCACTTAAAGCAGGCCATAATGACATGGAACAATATGCTGCCTTCTCACGCTGCAGTTACAGTGAAAAAATAGCTTGCGTTACAGCATCTACATATGGACAATACGATTTAACAATGCAACAAACATAAAATAAATTAAAAGCATTTCTTTCCATATACAAATATACTTTTATCAGAAGCTTACTGTACAGGCATTTACTCCTAACTCGTCATTTACAGGCGCAGGTATATCCATTTTATTTTACATGTGAAAGATCAATGACAAAACTACATCAACAAACTTGGATAATACATATATTTTACACTCAAATAAAATAACAATGTTATGTGGTGCTTCACAATGTCGAATCGAATGTATCCCCAGAGTCTGTGATGCTGGGGCTAAGGATATGCTTTGGCTCACAGCAGTTGATAAAAATGTTCCATTCTTATACATTGTGTGATACAATTCATGGCCAGATCACGGTGCCAAGGTGAACTGAGCTAAAATAATTTGCAAGGAGCACTCATTCTGAACCAGAGGGGAAGCTGGAAATATATAAACCAATTACATTGAAAACAAGAAGATGAACCACTGGTCCATACCATCTCCCGCATCACTACGGACAACGTGAATTCACAGCCACTGAATGGACTGTATTGCTATTTATACAGTCTTTTTTCATACCCCTTGCTATGCCAAAAGCATATTTTATTTTAAATGATTGAGTAAGTAGCAACTCCATATGTATTATTCATATACCCTGACAAGGTCACACAAGTTCTCCGATTTTCATAAGGTTTCCAGGCACCCTTCTTGTGTATAACTGAAAGGGTGTTGGTTGAAATTTGGTGTATGTGAGTAAAGTCTGAAGCAGTGTGTGAGGTACTGAGCCAGAGTAGAGATGTTGTAAAGTATCAACCATATATAAAGAGTTCATTTCTAAATCATTTGGAGAAGGCATTCAGAGTGCCATTGGAATACGTGCCACCATGAGATTGGATCCACATCACAGAATCATACACACATACTTGTTACAAATGTAAGTTGGGACAATCAAATCTGAAAGTATATCACAATCTACCTTAGGTAAAATAACATAAACAACCTAACTAGTGAATAGAATTAAAATTACCAACTGAAAAATAGCATGTTGCTCATTTGAGAATACAGAAATAACAAAGCTTTATATAAAAAAACCTTTTTATGAAGTTGATGACTTAAAAAAACAAATATATTATAAAAATGCACCTGGGCAAAATAAGGAAAAAAAGGCCTGGTGCTGAATTTTTTTAAAAGACATGTTCCCTCCTGGGCACCGACCCACACCATCCAATTATTTTGTACTTGTTTTCCAGAAAACCCAAGTCTAGAAATGTTGGTATTGTTTTCTCTTATTTTACTAAGGTGACTAACCTTATTTCATTATTTTACATTTTTTTCTTCCAGTGCAGTAGTGCGGCTTTGCAGCACGAAACGTAGTAACCAAAGCGTACTCACTACTAATGTGCTGGAGCTGCGGGTAGAAGGAAAACTCTACTTGAAAGTGTGTTGCCATTTTTTAATGCATGTTTCTTAGACACCTATATTTTCTTTTTTTTTCTTTTTTCATGATGCGATACTTGCCATTTTTGCCCCAAACTTTACAATAAGCCAATTCTGAAAACACAAAATATTTTGGCATATAACTCAACATTTAAGAGGCAGTGGAACAAAACAACAGTAGGGATGTAAACTAAAGAATCAAAACTAATGTTGTCAAATTCCAAGACCGTCTATGAAAACACAGTGTCTGGAAGCTCCAACACAAACAAATAACTTTTGATCATTCACGATAGCCTCAGTGGATTCAGAACATTGTTTTCCTGCTAGTATAGAATACTTGACAAGAGGTTTACCCGATTATGTCAAAGTTCCAAGAGAGGTTGCTACCTTGTTTGTCCTGATGAAGACCGTGTTGTAGAGCAACTGTGCTGGTGGTCGAAATGCCCACGTATTTCTCACTTTAATTGATTTTTATATTAGTCATAAAACCTTTAATCTGATTTTGAGTCTGCTTGCTTATAATGTTTGACTTAGTAGGTCAACATTAGGTTTTTATTATGGTAATAACCAGTGTCCTCTTTCTTCACCTTTGTCACATATCCCATTCACAGCACCATTTGTTGGAGCACTTACTTTTAATATCTGTAGAGTGACTAAATGTAACAGTAATTATATAATTGGTTACTTTGTTCCTAAGTCCGTATAATTTCTTTGTCCAGGAAGGATTGGCTGAAAAGCTTCCTCCAAGGGAACCATTATTTGTTTTGTGAATAGTGCATCATTTTGTAGGGTCATGCACCAGGCATGCATCCACCTATAATATGTCGCAGGAGCTTTTGTTTTCTATATGGTTACTGATCTGTTCTAAGACTTCTAACTCCTAAGAGGAGGCCTTCCATGTGAAGATCCCGTCCGGTAACAGTAACTCTGGCTGACGGTAATTGTCACATGGCCATATGTTGTGTTAAAATGAGGCTATACTTAAATGCAAGAAGACTCCCATGGCCATGCTAGATTCTGCTAACATCTCATATCTGGTGACCTTAGTTATCGTTTGAACCGTTCACCAAAGCACAATATTGAATCTTAAAGGATTTGGCATAATTGTTAAAGCATGCAATGCAACTATCACAACTCACTTCTCAATTGCCCAGCAGGTGGTTATATACAAAACTTTCCTTTTCATTCCCTTTTGGCAAGATCATATCAAATTTGCACATGTTTGCTCTAGTCCATATTACAAAAATAATTTTGCACAACTATGTAAAATTAAGGAGGGGAACAAATTCAGTTTCCTTCACTTTTTAAATGTGAAAACTGAAATAAAGATTGAGGAAGAATCAGATTGGTATGTTTGTTATCACAAACATGTTATATTACTCATAATGGATCATGTTTTACATGCATGACTAGTGCAAATTGATTTGCAAGCAAAAGATGTATTGTATAGTTTTTGCAATTGTTTGACAATTAGTTTTCTCCAGTTTTCCCCACAGCAATAATATGAATGTGTAATACTGGACCATGGCCTAGTATACAGGCAGCAAATGCAGCAAATCAAGACCATGAACTTTTAAACCATCTTTTGTTTACTTTTCTATTGTGATGATTGTTTCCAGATGTCAGATTTAAACCACCATCATTTTGGGAGTTTTGGGTGTAAATGTTGGGATCTGATAAATAAGATATCCCAGTGGAAAAACAATGCACACTGTACAGGTAAAATTAAAACATCGACTGAAACCAAATTACAGCATTAGGCACAAATGCCCTCTTCAAAGATGCAAACAACTAAAATCAACTGGGCTTTTCACAATGACAAGTCAGTGGGTGCTCAAAAGGCCATGTATCAGCAACTGTGCTAAGTGAAACTAATTGCAAGTGGTTAACTAGATACATTATGACCAATAATGCTTATCTCATTATTAATTTCTGTGCCCCACAGGTGTAAATATTGACTCTGAATTAGATCCATATAAGGATATTTCATCAGAAAAACAGCAGAATACGTATTTCTATATAATTGAATTAAAATAATCAGAAGGCGAGCAAGTAAAGCTAACTTGTCCTACAATTATAAAGAATTAATGGTCAAAGTATGCCCCCAGTCCAGTGATACGTTACTTTATGTCAGTTGGTCTAGACTCAATCAGCAGACATTTATCTAAGAAAGATAAACCCTTAGGAGAACAATCAAAAAGAGGAAGCCAGCCTTTATAATTTATGAAGCAAAATTAGTAAAACAATTCTGCAAAGGCAGACCAGTATGTCCATATGACAATCATGAAATGGGGAACAGCCATTACAACTTGGGTTTTACCACGCGTGCTTTTACATCACATGCGTTACAACGCATGCGATGTTACAACGCGTGGTAAAACCACGCATACCATTACATCGCATGCGCTATTACAACACATGCGATGT
Source organism: Lissotriton vulgaris (assembly GCF_964263255.1). Taxonomy (NCBI): domain Eukaryota; kingdom Metazoa; phylum Chordata; class Amphibia; order Caudata; family Salamandridae; genus Lissotriton; species Lissotriton vulgaris. Next base: position 1,229,488,837 of record NC_141689.1, on the reverse strand, counting down.
AATGGCGGCGGCGGCGGGCGGCTATCCATGTCGTTGTGAGGAAACTTAGGCTGTTTCCTCACAACGACGGGAACCAAACAGGAAGGAGGATGCAGGATCCCTCGGCGACGCTGGAGAGGAGAGAGGTAAGGGGGTTTGCGCATGGGGTGTGGGTTACTTTTGTAGTGTTTAGGGTACTGTATAAGTAGTGTGGTAATGTTTGTGTTGTGTGTTTTATTTTAAAAGTTTTAGTGCGTGTTGTAGTGTTGTCGTGTTTGTTTAGTGTAGTGTATTAGGCAGGGCAGTGTAGTAGTGTTTATGTAGATTTTGGTGTAGTAGTGTTTGTGTAGTGTTTTAGGGTTTAGGGTAGTGTAGTGGTTTAGGGTAGTGTTGTTTTTTAGGGTTTAGGGTAGTGTAGTGTAGAAGGGTTTATGTAGTGTAGTGATTTAGGTTGTAGGGTAGTGTAGTAGTGTTTGTGTACTGATTTAGGTGTAGTGTAGCAGATGGGGTAGTGTTGTATTGTGGTAGTGTTTTTTTGGGTTAGGGGTAGTGTAGGGGTGGGAGTAGTGTCTGGGGTAGGGGTAGTGTGGTAGTGCTTTTGGGTTAGGGGTAGTGTAGGGGTGGGAGTAGTGTGTTGTGTATGGGTAGGGATTTCTCTTACCTTGCATACTTTTACTGCGAGTATGGCTTAACCACGCATGCCTTTTCGTTGTAATGGCATGCGTGGTAAAGACATACTCGTTGTAAAAGTATGCAATGTAATGGTATGCGATGTCGTTGACATCGTGTAGAAATACCCGCGTTGTAATGACACGCGTGGTATTAGTATGCGATGTGTTGACATACATTCCATGAAACAGAGTTTCAGCTTTAACTACTGGCTGGCACACACCCGGATTTAATGCAAATATATTAAGGATGGTCTAAACAATTTTCAGAGCCTGATTTCGTATGAGAACTAAGGGGAATATAATGATATTGTTGTGGCCCATGGTATGAACAAAGTCAACATTAAACCTTGAGTTTGTCAAGGTCACAATTCTGTAGATCCTGAAGCAATTCGAAGGTCCTGTAGAGGAAATGAGCCGTGAGAAAGTGAGTCTAATCAGGCCTCTATATTCTAAGTTTTTTTTCCAGGAATAATTGGTGATCCAAATAGAGATGGGAAACAAAGCTCTTCATCAAACAGAGGGAAGCAATAAGGAAAGTCTTTTGAGATATTTATTTTTATGGTATTGCCTGGAATGTATTCATCTAAAAAGAACTACTAAAGTTTATGATTTAAAGTGTCATTGTTTGAATGACTTAAAAGCATATATTAAAGAGCAAAGATGAATAAGATAACAAAAGTGTAGTACATCTTAAACAATATCTTGTAGTTTTACTCTTGTTTTAAATTATTTAGGAGGGAACTAATCACCCTATAAAAAGTCCACTGTTGAAATGTTTGAGTCACTTTTGGTATGACGCAGTGTTTTGTGTTGCCCTCCTAAAATAAGGTAAGAATAGTTTACAGACTGAAGAATGTTGTGGAGTTTCTACAAGGCCATTTTCTATTTATTTTTTTAGTCTTTGCCTATGAAATGAAAACGACTAGGCTTTAAAGATGTTACAGAGAATGGTAAGTACAGGAAACCATAATGAGTATGTCAGAGAGTCAAAGAGCAATCTGAAAAGTGTGGAAACATCAAAGGATCATATCAGTAAAAAACACGACATTGCAAACACATATAACAAAATCATAAGTGTTTGAAATAATAACTGGAAGAAATTGGTGGAAGAAGTAAAGATGATTAAACCTGCACACGTGGACTGTCAGAGCACTATTATTAATTTGGCCAAACTTTTGGGCTTTAGTTATTTTAAAAGGGCATATGAATGCACACAATACACTACCACTTGTCTTAGACATTGAAATCTTCCTCTTGGTATTGTGTTTGTTTCTTAAACTAGGTTCCTTGATCGTTGCTGATCGGGCACATCTAAAATCCAGGTAGGTACTTTAGGGGATTACAGTTTCAACATTGTAGAGAACATCATGTAAACACCAATATGCATATTATAAAAACATCTATGTCTTTTAAAGTAATATATTTCCCAATATAAACACTGGTATAATCGATTATGAATAAATACAGTTCATATAAAAAATAAATCTAGTATTTATATGACAGCGTTAGAAAACTCCAAAGCACTGAAAGCGCATGCCTCAACATAGGGCAATATAACTAAATTATAATACCTTGAATTATACAGTGGATTTTGAAGAACCTTCAATACACAAAAATATACAAATGAAAAGTGAATGAACTCAGTAAATGTCTTTAGGACCAATGCAAAAGCACGTGCCTTTGGTTTTCCAAGACAGTGACAGGGCAAGCTGTTCAAATTGGAGAGGGTGAAGGCAGTGTGCTTTCTGACATTAGCCATCTGTAAAAATATGCAGGCTTCTCAGGTTCACAAAAGGTATTGGAAAATAAAAGGAGTGCCTGCGCAATGTATATATCAAGACAAAATACATGGGAGGTGATCAGCCATAAACAACTTTAAAGTGCACTCCATTTTCACAGAAGAACCTCCATTAACTCATATCGTATTATATTTCAATGACATAACACTGGGTTCCAATGCACAACGGGGTTAGAGCTGATCATGAGTGGATAGTATACTCTCTGCCAACTGCTTCAGTCATATGCATTTCTGCCATTTGTAGGTGTAATGTAGTACGCATTGAAACGTTAAAAAAGAAACCTGACCAAGTATCAATGTGATGATGTAATGGGGGCGGTGAACGACTCAAAATCATGTACAATGAATATGTGGAAGGTGATGGAAGAGAGCTCAAGTTCTCTGTACAACATGACCTAGGTGCAGGACAAGCTTGGAACTTCACTATTGGTAGTGGATGTGGTGCTCCTTGGAGAGACAAGTTTCCAGCAGCCCATAGTATGCATTTCTACAGATTAAGTAGAGACAAACTTAATCTGTAGAAATGCATACTATGGGCTGTTTTACAGTTGAAGGAAGCCTCCCTGCATTTACCTAGCCTGGCCAGTGAATCGAGATAACTAGCACCTCATGCACTGCACAGTCAGGCGTTAGAACATGGTAGTGATTGCAGGGTATGTGTAGTTTTCACTGACAGCATAAATACTACACATCACACAATATTGCAATATATCTTTGCCACAAATTGTCTACAAATGTCCAGAAAATGTAAACTTAATTTCATTCCTGCAGGAATTGTCGACAAGCCCACACCAACATGTGTTAGTGGAGCAGAATTTTACTACTGAGCACAAAGTGAGAATCCAGTTTTAGAGACCAACTTAATCTGTAGTAATGCAGATAAAAAAAATCCTGATTACAAGCTGCGGGATACATTTTGATCACTGTGCAAACAGAAGTGCATCAAATGTAATTCCAAGCATCGAACAGCTGCTGTGTTTTCCAGCCACATTTCTAGTTGCGGAAACTGCTGAGCTCTACATAGGGAAAGGTCAGGAAAAAAGACAAAACAGGGATACTTCTGTGAGTTAAATACCGGTTTTACATGTTATACAAAACTGGTATTTAAGTAAAAGAAACTTGGAATAGGAGCTATTTTCCACAACTGGTAAATACCTCAATCGAAGCCTCGGGTATTTTATTTTACTGGGTGTAGTAAATAACTCAGACCAATCTGCCCCACTTTTAATTATGGTCAGAATGTGCAAATAAGACAATAAAAGCACCCAATGTGCAATCGTCCTACATCATGCATCACAACATTAAAATGTTAGCTTCAATACTTGCTAAAATAACTAGAAACAATATCTGAAAAATTGCCTGATTTGGATCATGAAAAAACATTCTAATAGGATTACTCAATCTAAACTATGCATCTTGAGTGGTTGCAATGCTGGTTGGAAGAGCTTCTGCAATGACTTTGAGTCAATAATGTAAACTTGTGCTTTTCAACACAATGACAATATGTTTTTCTAGTAGACTATAGGCAACTTGAGCATTATGTGGAAGTGTTTGATAAATGTTAGGATGTCTCTTTCGAAGCGGGCAGAAAGACGGTACTGGTGGATGACGTTCATGGTGTACCAAAGCATCTCTCTATATCCCTTAGGGTGTTGGTTACCACCACAGTACGCCAGCAGCAATACATCAGGAGTAAATAGCGCCATGTGCTTTAACCAGCAGCGGTATATCAGAAGGCACTGGTAGCCTAAACATGTGTACTGAATTAATGCAGACTGTCCAAAGATATCACCCCATTAGAGTTACTGATTGAAAATCAATGTCCTTGAGGAAGACAAGGGGACCAAAAGCATGCAGTCAGAAGTAAGACCTAATCAAAATAAAGGCTTGACAAATATTGTTGTGCTGAGCTCCTGTCAATCAAGAATTACATTTTAAACTGTTCTTGCATACAGAGTGATAACTGTCATCTGCGTGGCTCTCACTAAGGCCACACAACACACCAATTTTGAAGCACTGATTTAGAGAAGATTGGAAGGGAATGAAAATTATGTTAAATGTTCTAGAAGTGGATTACAGTTCAAACCTGAAGTAAAGCGGTATTACTGCATTAGAAATTGTGGTAATGCGGCAGATTGGGGTGCATAAATATATATATATATATGTAATTTATGATAATACAATGTGCACTGTATAACTAGCACTTTTTCAATATTTCTACACATAACTTTACAATTCATGTCCTATGTGTGCCTATGTTTTTAACATAAGTAAAAGATATAGAGGCTGTGTAATGTACAAAGGTGTTACATACATTAAGAGAAAGTGCGTCTCATTCATATCCATGCGCTAATACATGTGCACAAAGGTTGAGCCCAGGAGCATTAGCAGGCAAGAGAAGCCTATCTTTGAGAAAGGGGCAATTATATAATTTATTTACTATTCAATTTACTATGATTATTATCCAATTTACTTTGAACTCAATCATCAGTCCACGATCATGTAACACATCGATTAAGAGTACACTGCTTAAAATGGGCACCCAATCTGCATTTTGGTAAACTGGGCCGAGGTAAAGGGACCTTTAGATGGAAATATCCTTGATTCTCCTCTATTCACAGCATATAAACCTCCATCAAAAGAAATGCTCCTGCCATTCTTACAAAGACCCCTGTCCTATAACTGTCTTTTGAAATTAGACTATAAAGTACAGAGTAGCACCCATGAACTCCAGTCATAGAAAACTGAGCAGGCTGATGGACTGAAATAAGGACAATGTTAGACCAAGATGTTAACAAGCAATCAGTCAATCAGAAAGCTCTAGTTGAAGGGCCCACATCATCCAGAAAAAACTATCAACTCATCGGCAATGTGCTACTCTATACTAAAACAACATTCCTTAATGCCCTAGACCAGTGGTTCTTAATTTGGGTTCTGTGGACCCCGAGGGTCTGCAACTCCCACTCATGGGGTCTGTGACTGTTTAGAAAATTCAATAATAATAGTATAATAATAATATATTCATACAGAGGAGAGGTGTGGAGCAGCACCCAGAGCAGCTGACTCCGGGACTCATGGTTCAAACCCCCATTGGCAAGTCCGCATCATGTGACTCTGGGCAACAGCTCACTTAATCTCCACGATGGCTCCCACGCCTTGAAACCGAAGGGGTGATATGTACGTGCTTTACAAATAGGAGTCATTATTATTATTATACATAAAAATCTAAATATAAACTGAAAACTTTAAAACACGCTGTAAATGTGAAGGAAATTGAAGGTTAAATATTACATTGGAATTCTTAACCTAATTTATGGAAGCAGCAAAGTACAACAAACAGAATCTAGTATGGTCAACCGGTGGCCAACATTAAAAGCGAGGTTGCAATAGGAGCAAAAAAGTAAAAAGTGGCATGGTAGTGTCAAACATTTGAGTTAATCTTTCAGAATTAAGATCTTGAAAAGCTGCAAACTTCCCGTTTAAATAAAAAGGTTGACTTTTGTACTTTTTCTGTTTGTGAATTAAATGCAACATTTCCTAACTTCTGTACTTGTTTGGCATATGCAGGTTTGTGTATACAGTTTTGACATTCAAATTATAGAAACTCTGTGGGCTGTGACGAGTAGTGACTAAGTGGGGTGCCCGGAGAAGCCAAAACAGTAACAACCACTGCCTTAGGCCCACCCAACCTGCACGAGTCTGCCAGAGCTCATCTACCCCAAACTATTCCATTGAGTGCTTGTTTCAGAGATTATTCACCCATACTTTTCTGAGCATATAGAGTCCATTGCAATCTACCTCCCATGCATCCCACAGTGCTAAGAGGCAACACCAGTTACAGACATGCTTTATACAAGTATCACGACCATGACATAAAATAATCATCAAAAAATGATATAGGTAACCTCATCACAGTCTACAGCCAGTGGGTGGACTGGCTATAGTTAAGCCCATAATATAAAAGTTAACAAACCTCTACATAAGACTGTGTAGAGACCTTGTGGAAGAGAAGCTTGCATGTTGTTTGAACACAGGCATTGAATTCACCGATACATTTTTTGTACTTCTGTTTTCTCGATGATATATTTCAGTTTGAAGGTCCTCTTCTAGTATCCCGCATTCCATGTGGTTTCCTTGGGACATTTTTACTTTTCTTTGATTCTTTTCTAATATACAAGGAAAGCAGCGCATTTCATAGATGAACCATGCTATGTCAGATTTGATATCACTGCAGTCTGCAATGACGACGCCTCCCTCGCTGTAATGAAATCTGTAAATAGTAATGGACACAAGTAAAGATACCCAAATGAGTGCATGAGCCGTGGGCTATGCTCTCAAGAAAGAAGTGTGAATCTGACATTATGTATTGCATGTCATACAATGAAGGAAAAACATTTGACAAACACGGTTTTGTTGAGTTACTCAACACATATAGGGCAGCTTCAGATGCTCCATTTACATGTACTCTTTCAAAGTCAATAAAGAATTGAGAAACCAAAAGCCACCATTCTTATCTAAATCTTTTTTTTAAACTTTGTACAAAAATAAATCAATGTGTCCGTCAACACCTTGAAGCAAAAAATGTCTTTCATTGAAAATCCATAGTATTGACTGTTTTTCTTTCAGTTTTATCCAAAGCTATGGTCAACAATATAGTCTTTTTCAAATCCATAGCATGTAAAGTTTGTATCTGTAGCTTCTTGCAATTTTAATGTTTGTGTTTTTTGTTTATAGTTCATAGATCATTTAGAATGGAATGCAGAAGTGCAAAAACAGAAAAAACTGAAGAAATACATTTAGACATCAGGTCCACTTTCAGAGATTTTATCTGCATGCGCAAGACTCGACTGTCATATTAGGGTAGACCTTGAGTACCACGTTTTGATTTTCATCGAAGAATAAGATGCTGAGAGAAGACATTTTTTCGGGAACACAGCATGGTTCCGGGATTCCAGGCACAACACCCACAGCTCGCACAATGCTTTGTATGGTGGCATGATTTGATGGCTTCAGTGACTGAATAAAAAAAAAAAAAGGAAAAAAAAAAAAGAATGGTATGATCAGCCTGGTTGATTAAAATGATCTTACAATCACAACTGTGCAGCATCAACATGTTATCAAAGCACTTTACATAGAATCAGTTACGTTACATAAGGAACACATTTCTTTTTGTTCTAGTGAATAGGGTTATCTCTTCACATGGGAGAAGGGATACACCTGGCTATACTCCAACAGTCACACAGGCGACTAGTCGTTAAAGCTATATCTCTAAACACAGGGAGGGGATACACATGGATACAATCTAAAAATCACATAGGATACTAGTCAATAGAGCTATCTTCTATCTACACAGGAGGGATATGACTGGAAATACTCTAAGGGTCACATAGGAGTGGTAGAGAGTACAAAGGTCCACTGCAACACTGATAAGAGTCAACTACATACACCTAGGAAGGGAAATGACTGGTTAAACTCTAAGAGACGCATAGGGGTGGTATATGGTGTAAGGACTTCAGCGAATACCAAAGCTTAGCATTATTGCAATAGGTCAAAGATGCAGTCACAGCATAGAGGAAGGGTGGGTGGGATGCAAGGTATGGAGGGAAGGGCTAGAGACCAGCGAAAACTGTCCGAAAACAGCAGCAAAGTCTCATTCAGGATACCACGCAAGTCGAGAAGTTTTTTTGAAAGGGAAAGTGCACACCGGGTTGTAACGGAACTGGTGCTATGTAAAGCGCTCTGATAACCTAATCGGTTCAAGTTCGCGCTATATAAAACTCTAAAAATAAATAAAATAAATAAATAAATAAACCTATTGGAAATCAAAATTAACCAGTAGTTTCCACTGGAACAATTAACCACCATGTTGATAGTTTGAGCATTCATTAAGTGCAATGTAGCAAATTGCAGCTGATATATTTTCGTTCATGGATTTGCTATTGTTGGACCCGACCCTCTCTGCAGGGTCCCCCCCAAACTTTCTGCCTCCCTCCTCCTATTTTCGTAATTTGCCACTGCTAATCAGACCTGAAATGCTTGTGCTCTCTCCTCTAAACACTGCAATATTGACTTATCCCCAACTGGCATATTTAGTTTACTTCTAAGTCCCTAGTAAAGTAGTAATATAGGTACTAAGGCCTTGTAAATTAAAGGCTACTAGGCCTACAGCACTGATTGTGCCACCAACGTAAGTAGCCCTTTAAATATGTCCCATTGTAGAGCCTGTGTGTGCCGTTTTTAACTGCCATTTCGACATTGGCAAATAAACCTTTTGCCAGGCCCCAAAATTTCTTTTTAATACATATGTCATCCCTAGGGTAGGCCCTGGACAGCCCAGAGGGCAGGGTGCAATGTATTTGAAAATGCCCAGCAAATAAGGATTTAAGGTACTTTTTTCAGCTGGCCTAACTGGGTCCCTATAGCTGGCCAGGGCTCCATCGTGGTAGGCCTGAACTTGTGACTTTGTCCCATTCCGGTGCAACCACATATTCACAGTTGGCGATTTGGGTTTTTTGGTTCTATTTTTACCTAGAAATTTAAAATTCTATTTGTCCGGTTCTACTATTTAGATAATTGTCGTTTTGGTCTTGCTCTATTTTTCTAACCTAGTGTGGGATCTTTTTGTGTGGTGTTTTCACTGTTTTACTGTTTAGGTGTTGCATAAAAAACTTTACACATTGTCTCTGACTCAACCCTGACTGCTCTGTACCAAGCTACTTGAGGGATGAGCACAGGTTAATTTAGGGTTTATTTGTGCCTTACTCTGACAAGGTTCATCCCCCAGTCAACCAGTAACCACATTTCTTACAGCTATGCAAAGAATTTCTTTATCTTAATATGTTTATTTATTCTCTAAATTTCAATAAAACTATGCATTCAGTGGACAATTTGTTTCTGGAAATATATTTGTATATTTTTAATTTGAGGATTGGTAATCTGCAGCCCATTTCATATATGATTTGAGGGGTACATGTCATAATATCAAGTCCACTAAATCAAACTACAGATGTTTTGTGGCCATATTATCGACTCCAAAATATCGCAGAGACAAATCTAGATTTATATTAATAACTCTGTTGTGATACTTGTGGATCAATATTTCGACTGCAGTATTGTAGTTCAACACTGACTGTGGTGTATGTATTACTATACGGTCTGGGTTTACATTTTTTTCAAATGCTACAATAACAATGTAGTTGATTCCTGTGGCATCTTGGACATAGGTGTTGGTTTCTATTTACAGCTGATATTTTTGTGATCTTTTTTAACTGTACTCTTATAATTTAATGTTAAAACAACACACAGCACAACGTGATCAATTCACAGCCATTCGCAGCTGAACTTGGTTTTCCACAAGGGCTCTTCACAAACCAGTATATTTGTGTGCACCATTTCCATTAACTTATCATTCTGTAAACTAAAATTGTGTGAATGGCACTTTAAATTACTTTTCCTCAATATATTATAGTGAAAATAACAGCTTCCAAGACACTATGAAGGAATATATGATGCCGCAACACAGCAACATGCCTCACAAGGCAATGGCAGAATCTATGTACAAATAAACTTTAATGGTGGGTCCAAGGGGAAATGAGATTACCGACCCTCTAGTATCCTATCCCCCAATTCAACTGTACTGATAACAAAAACTGGATACTAGTGGTCTAATAGCATGAGGCTAAAAAGAAAAGCTACTGTGGCGTAAATTATGTCTCGAGTGTGTCTATGATATACAAAGAGGGGAAAAAGAATCCATCAGCCCACCCAAATGGCGGAGCATCATCATCTGGGATTTTATAGAATGACTGATATCTGTAATAGGTATCTCACTAGTTGTTATCGTGAGATGTCCTAATTTAGATCCACCAGTGATGTGAAGCAGCCAAAAAGACGTAGAAGTGGTGCTGAAAAATAATAATTTGTAGTGTTGTAAATGTGAAAAAACACAAAACGTGAAGCTAAAATTAACTATTATGATGCCAAAGAACAATTTTAATATGGGGTCATCATAATGTCAAAATTAAAAATAGTGTTAGATAATATGAATAAATGGTAACTATCTTGTGATGGTTAAAGAGGTTGACATGTTTCAGCCATTCCAGGCGGTAGATAGACCAGTGGCTTTCTTCAGGACCAATTATATAACACTACTGCAAATATAAGTGAAAAAACCAAGATGCATCCTACCATGTATGAAGTTCAAAACTGGTATTAGATGATATACCAGATGGATATCAATATAGTATGCTGCTAAAATACAGTAGGTACAGCATCAAGTCATGTGGTTATTTATGTTTTCACAGTGGCGTCTAATAAATTGTTTGTGTCTGTATGTATGCACATGTTATCTTTCAGGAAAATAATCTTATCTCAGAAACATCACCTCCAGAGTTTGGAACTTCATACATGGTAGGATGTATCTCGGTTTTTTCACTTATATTTGCAGTAGTGTTATATAATTGGTCCTGAAGAAAGCCACTGGTCTATCTACCATCCTGGAATAGCTGAAACATGTCGACCTCTTTAACCATCACAAGATAGTTACCATTTATTCATACTATCTAACACTATTTTAATTTTGACATTATGATGACCCCATATTAAAATTGTTCTTTGGCATCATAATAGTTCATTTTATATTCATGTTTTGTGTTTTTTCACATTTACAACACTGCAAATTATTATTTTTCAGCACCACTGCTACGTCTTTTTGGCTGCTTTACATCACTGGTGGATCTAAATTAGGATATCTCACGATAACAACTAGTGAGATACCTATGACAGATACCAGTCTTTCTATAAAATCCCAGATGATGATGCTCCGCCATTTGGGTGGGCTGATGGGTTCTTTCTCCACTCTTTGTATATCATAGACACACTTGAGACACAATTTACGCCACATTAGCTTTTCCTTTTAGCCTCATGCTATTAGACCACTAGTATCCAGTTTTTGTTATCAATACCAGAATCTAGGCATGCCTGCTATAGTTTTGTTTTTCTACATGCTGAGGGTACTAAAAAGTAGAGAAAATTGACAACATCAAATTTTAAATAAGGTTTACAGATATGATATTGATGTTTATATAGAAGAAATCAATATTCTTTAATATTAACCAGATACCAGTATACGAAACAAATATGGAAGGAATGTCATATCAAAAAGTGTGGGTCGATCTGCTAAATATACAGTGCTGTACTGTTTTTTTTCTTAACTAGTCCTTCTTTTCTGTTTTCTTTCCTACATGGTAAATATATGTGAATGTCTCCACAGAATTAGGAGTCTCGTTTTGATGAAAACTGGGGGTGCCAATATCTCTGTCTAAGAAGGCAGCCCGTGTACCATGAGTGCGCTGCCTTCTTGGAATCAAATATTCTAACTGTGGAATGCTTACTTAAGGTCAAATACTAAATCAAGGGAGGACAGCCATATGTGGAATTAGTTTATGGGCATCCATAAATACTTGGGCTTGAACTTGTCAAAATAAATCACAAGAATTGATAAAGTAGAACTACAGCAAAATATGTGTTGGCTCTTTTTACATTCTTAAGGAAATTGCCATGATGATGTTTTGATGGACTTGTATGGATACAGACAACTGTAAATTAGAGTAGACATTTTGGTGACAATTTGTACTGCACTCACTTACCCACAATCCTTCACACAAGAGTAGCGGCAGCGGGTAAGCACTATAAGGGGAAAAGCTGCTTCCCACACCGCGGGGCTATTTGGGTTAGACTCACTTGTTCACAATCCTCCTTATATATCCATAAGGAGAAGGAGGGCCCACAGGGGAGTGTCATACAACGCAAGGCTTCCTGCGCCACAGTACGTGCCAGACCCAAGAGCAGGCTAAGAGCAAGCTGTCTATCCCTGTCCAAGCCTGGAGGAGGATGGGATGGTCCATCACTCTTTGCCCTGTGATTTCCTTTATGCAGTTACAATGTGTTGCATCAATCTGCTGCCACAATGGGGAAAAGGAAAGGCACGCTACCAACAGGTAAGGAACGCCTTCTGTCTAATTCCATTGCAAGTTTTTTAACTAATGCAATGGGGTAATTGACCAGGAAATTAAGCTTATTTTTGAGCAGGTAAACAACACCAAAGGGACAATACAAGGGCTTACAGCCAATTAATCTGTTAGTAACTACAACTCTGGCAGTACACTGATCTCGCCTGAGATTCTTGTGGGTAAACCCCACCAGACAATGAAATAAGAGTTAACCCTTGCATCTCTTAAGGCCAATTACTTTTAAAGCAAGAGGAACACTCAGGCTCCAAGTCATGTACTGACACGCTGTGTACACTGCTCAGGGTGAAAAAAAAGGGAGATAAAGGCAAATCATGCGTTAAGGGGAAACAAGGTCAATGCTCCCTCCAGATTCAGATTTCCCAAAGTTGCAATACTCTTGTCAGGGGAGAGAGAAGGTGCACAATGATCTCCCCTTTGTTCTGATTCAAGAACACTTGGTACCGTTGAAATTATGTTCTTGGGACAAAATTAGAGCACAGGCCAACAGGTCACTCTACTAAAGAAAGGTGCATAAACATCAACCCCGAAGGACTGGCTATCCTATAAACAAGCCTCTCCTGTTCCAGTACCCCTTGTTGATAAGGAATTGACTTTGTCAATTCATGATTCCAATTCTGCCTCTGCACCATCTCTAGCAACTCTACTGGGAAGAGACTAGTGAAGAAGAGATTAGTGAATCTGTGTGTGCTACCACTTCCTTCTGAAGCTATGCATTATAACATAGTGTTGAATGGCGTCCCTCCCCTTAGACCAGAACTGGTAGAAAGACATGACCAACTTGTAAATAAAGTCACTCACTGGTTGAAGGGGAATTTTTGCGACAGAAATACACTACCCGAGGAAATGAAGACGGTCCACACAATAGCATGAATTGGAAAAGACCCTAAAATAGACATCAATGATTGCATTGTTAACTGTAGGCATAAAGCCATTGTGAGAAACTTTTTTTCCAGGCTCAATCCCATTAACTGGGGCTATAGTAGAATAGAGGTTGTTCCTCTGGGTATTTTCTACAGGCCAAGTGCTAAATTTGTCTCATCCATTTCCCCAGTAACATGACACAGGGACCCCTCTCTCCTCTACTTTTTCAGTTCCACTTAATAATAAATACGCTATCCTTGCTCATCATAAGATCATAGATTTACAAACAAATAGCCTAGCATTAAGCACAACATTTATAAGTTAGGGGGTGGATTTTATCTCTAGTGCGCCTGAGGTTTCATCACACCCTTATAGTGCACACTAGTTTAGTGGGTGTCACAAACATCAAACATTATGATGGTATCATTTCAAAATATTTTAAGTACACCTTCCTCAAATCACAAGGGAAAATTGCTAGTTGAAATTTCGTACATCTGAGGTCTAGAATAAAAATTCCATAATGGCTAGAGTTTATTTATGGGTATGATATTATCTGTTGCCAGGAAACATGGGTTACATATCCCCACTATGTTCAGGGCTTTATAACATATTTTACACCAGCAATCCTAGCACTTTAAGGTAGAGCAAAGGGCTGGCTTTTAGCCTTGGTATCCCTTTCCCTTCCCGGTAGTTACCGGGACAAACTTAGCTTCACCCCAATTCCAACTTTTGTGGAAAGAAGGCAGCTCTAAGAAATTCTTGTTAATAATTCACAATAACATTGATGCCAACAATACTTCTATTGTTAATGCCCTAAGTGGGGAAATCATGGGGTTCTGCCGTTTTATTACTGTGGGTGGGAAACATTAATAGTCTTTCCTATGAGCGGTCTGGTAACATCAAGTGTTATATAACAGATCCCCTGGGAGAACCTCAAACACAGTTTATCCATATCCCATATGGGGAAGCACTTAATTTGCTCACTTCTAAAGATTTCCTTCAATTTGCTCCCGACTTGTTAACCAATATTCTGGGCAGGGTGCACTTTAGTATAACTGATTGTATTTAGTTTTCTCGTGATTTGTTTTGGGATTATGCTGTAACAGAGATCGTGTTCAGTGATCATCATTTACTCTCAATCTCTTACAACAAATGCCCATCTTTCTCCGAGTCACAATGTAATGCTTTTAGGAAGGGGGGAGGGATCGACAGATGGCGAGGTAAAATAAAATTTATAAAAAAGAAAACCACTTACCTTGCGCTCGCTGATGCGACGAGCGCAAGGTAAGTGTTTTTATTTTTATACATTTTATTTTCCCTCGTTGTCATCTGTCGATTCCCACCCCCATGCCCCACCACTCTTACCAGGACGGGCCACTCCATATATATATGATTCTATTAGGGAGCTTCAGATTGTCCTTGCACCATCATGCAAAGCTGAAACCTTATAGATGATTTGATTCAGACTGTTTACAAATACACATTGATTTCTTACATGCTGTCAAACTGGTAACATGGGACACGGTCCTTGTTCGGAAATGTCGGGTAGCCTATAAGACACTTGGAAAAAGGTAATTAGCGATGATGAATGCAAATCTTTATTAGCTACCAGCTTCCTGAAAGATGCCTGAGAATTCTGGCAGGTGATCAGACATCTGTATTTCAGAAACTCCACAGAGACAGGTCTCGAAACAGTGATCCTGTCCAACACCTGGATAGACTATAAGGCGATATCCTTCCCCCAGGTAAATTGCCTGCTGCTAGAGGGAATGACAATATGGGACCATCTAGAGGACTGCTATATATGCTATATATAGCAGCTATTACTTCATGCAGCTCCACATCAGGCCCGGATGGGGTCCTTGCACATTACTTAGTAGGCACCACTTTTAACAAACATCCTGACCGCGTTTAGCAGAAAGGGCCCTCTGAAACTTTGTCTACGTCATAATAGTACCCTTCTTTAAAAAAAGAAGTAAAAGTGGCCCACAATGTTATTGCCCTATACCGCTCATCAATTCAACCACAAAAATTATGGGCAGGATTTTATTTGAATACCTTGAAGCTCGGCCCCATGATAACAACTTTATCTCAGATTTGCTGTTCAGTGTTTATGCTGGTCTCAGCATTAGTGAGCAAGTGTCTTCACCTCTACCTATTATTAAATACTCTGTAGTTAAGGTGGAGCATTTATGGAGCCTTTATAGACCTTAGATCGTCTTTTGACCATGTGAACCGCTCGCAGCTCTGGCCCATTACGATTGGCGGGGCGGGGAGGAGTCCAACATTGTCAATTTTCTAAAACAGCTGAATGTGTGGGGGTATGGTAATCATTGCAAGACAACAAAACGAATTAACTTAGCAAGAGGAGTATGGCAGGGTTGCCTGCTGGTACCACTTTTGTTTACGTTTTACATAAATGAACTTGAATGTGGACCTTCAGCCATTGGGACTTGTCCACTCCCCGTGCTACTCTACGCAGATGATGTACTGATTGTAGCCAAGATCCCACTTGGGCTGCAGAAACTACTCGACTAATTTACAATTTTTTTTAACAGATCTAGAGTTATCTGTAAGCCAATTGAAGGCCCACATAATGGTTTATGGTTAATAAAAATAAGTCCTTTTTGGTAAATAATTACAAAAACATGTCTGTCTCAACCTTTCCATATCTGGTGGTTTTACTTGATGACACTTTCACCTGGAATCCACTGGGATGCACTATGAAAGCAAATCTTGCGAGAAGTGTGTGACATTCTAAGTTTGTGGAAAATATGGTCCTCAAATCTCTACAACAGCTGGTAGAGGTATATAGAGGGACGTGTCTATCGGTTTAAGCTACAGTTTCGGGTTATGGTGAATTAAGGATTACTTCACTATTCAAAGAATCATGAATGGGTTTCTCAGAAGACTCTTGGCAGTCCCTCAGAGTACTGTAACATAGGGATGCTACGCAGAATTAAAACTAGTAACATCAGACAATATTAGACTTCACCCACTCCTCCTTTGGCTATCAATCTGGACTAAACCAGAAACCATCTTTAATTTAACCATAGGATACTGTCGGAATGTGTGAAACTAGACTATGTGATGAAGATCCCATGGCTAGCTTACATAAAAAATGTTAGCTACAGTCTGGATATCTCTGAATTGTTTAGAAATCTGGAGGCCTGCTTGCCCTCTTGCAAACATACATTAAAGGCCTGCTTTCTTGCTTGGAATAGACATAATAGGGACCATCATACTAAGGCCTTGATACTGTAAATCCAGGCATCGAACTGTCTCTCCTGGGTCTCTAATAACTATCACAGAGCTCTACGCACTAGGTTGAGACTGAACCCGCTGCCCTTTATAGTTGCTTTCTTGAACCAGTTCTATATGCCACCAGCCTGGCAGTGTGTCCATGTGATTGCAACCATTTTTGAGGAAGGCACATTTTAGACATTGTAGGCAAGCTATGTTTCATATACAATTGTTGCCTTCAGCCCATATTTGCCTGGTCATAGCTACTTGTATCCAGTATGCAGTTATATGGAGAAAAAGTCTGGGATAAGCTATTGTTTGCTAATCAGATGTACTTATTGCACTTTAGCCCCATTACAAGATTGTCATGATGATTTTATCAAGCGCAATACTTTTTGATGTACATTTTTGTTTATTCATGAGATTATTTTTATGTTTAAATTGATATATGTAAGGAAGAAGGGGTATCCCCGACTAGAGTTCCTAATTCGGGATGGGTATGGTATTTGAAAAGAAATAATTAGGAACTAATATTTAAACAAAGGACATAAGCTGACTAGTGACAGCACAGATTGTGATTAAACAAAATGCATGGTACAAAATTATTTTATTAAATATTCATTATGGTAAAAAACATTGTTGTTTGAGTATACATGATTATTGTGTGCATGCCTCCATTATATATGTGACTTTATCTACATATACAGACATATATTGTTAAGTCTTATACTTATTTCATAATTGATAAAGCGGAGGTTTGGTTTGGCACATGTGTACATTAAAACATGGCTAAATATGTCTTCTACGCGCGTTTCGGCTGAGGGCCTTCATCAGGGAGCCAAGTAGATATCCAAGTGAACCTAAACGTGTGATTGGTGTTCGTTCTCACACGGTTGTAATCAGGAATGGACGGTCTGTCTTGAGGACTTGAGCACTTTTATGTATTTTGTCTATTTGTTTCCGGTTTTCTTTTTTCACATATCTTGCTATTTAAGAATAGGCTTCCAGTATTAAGCTGTGAAATAGAAATGACTGTGAGGTACCTCCTATTTGATGCGAGGCTACGTGCTGCTGATGCCCAGTAGGTGATGTGTTGATAACCTGTATACTAGGATTAATGGTTTTCAAGTTGTGGGTCTGTTGGCGATTCTGGTTGCATTGGCAGTCTTAGATTCGCGTCAATTGCGTATATATTGGGGGTCTGTAGGTTTCTGGGCATTAACACGCTGGTGCCCTCATGTTGTTGGCAGTGCGGAGACAGTTGGCGTCACTGGTGTTGTTTTCTTGCTTGCTTTCCGATTGGGGGGTCCTGTCGGCGTCTATGCGGTTAGCGCCAAGGTTGGGGTTGCCTATTGTACAACTTTTTATGCTTTTTTAAACATTGATGTGGAACGTTTGTATTATGTTGATCTATCTATGCATTTCACATCTATGACCTAAACATGGCTGAACAGAGCATGAATAAATAGGGTGGCTATGTCAACTCTTAAAGACCATCCATGCCACAAAAATCTATGCAGGTTTATCAGGGGACTTCGAAACATGTAAGAAACCATGAAATGCGAACATCCTGTACACTTTGTACCCTTCTACATTATCCAGAATGTACAATGCAAGTTTGTACAATGATAAATATCTGACAAATTTAGTACTGCTGTCACAGTCAGATGTATAAACCTGGCACTGTGTTTGGACACTATAATCCTTTGGTGGTGTTGTCCTTCTACTACGAGGGGGCACGCTATTGGTGACTCAAAACCGTGGTCTGCTATTGGGTACACCTCTGAAATTGCTAATGATTAAAACAGCACTTAAAGTAAAAGTAAGAAAATATGATTCTTCTGCTAAGAAATTGATTTATAATGAAATGGCAACAGCTGTGATGACATGCAATACACTCTGCAAACACAAGAAGATGATGGACGGGGTGCTGAGACTTTTGAGACACTCACCCCCGTCACAGATCTGGGTTGAATCCATCATCATTCTTTAGCTCACTTTGCCACCCCAGTTCAGACACAGCTATATGCAAATCAGTCTTGACCCTGTGCCTCATGGGAACAGTCCAGCCCTAACTACAAAGCCATGTCTTCCCTGGACCAGAAACAAGCATCCTAGGACTGGTTTCGGGCTAACAGCCCTCAGCAGCCAGGCTAGCTTGAATCCGGTGGCAAAGTGAGCAAAGGACCCACGTCTGGGCATACCCTGCCAACTTAGTGCAAACAAAGCAATACACTCTGAAATAAATTATAATTATTTGTATCATATTCTTTCCACAGGATACGCCTTAAGCCTGCACCTCTATTTAGGGGCTTACATCCCACCCTTACTTTTCATTTGATTGTGTGCTTGCCACTTACTTTTCCTCTATTTATTGCTTGTCGCATGCTATTTCCTGTTGATCTTCGTGTTTTACTCATCAGTTGCGCATGGCCCAAGTACTCCTTTTCATCCACTTTTGAGAACGTCTTTCTTATTTGCAAGCAAGCATGTCAGAACCCATGCTTGTCCCCTCCCTCCGACCCCTTCCCCAGGCGCATTAGCTTGATCTCCTGTGGTTTTCTCAAAAGAACTAGGCCTCGTGGGAATTGTACTCTGAGGCCTTATAAATGAAAGCACATCAGTGTACCAATCAATCTTAACATAACGTCTGTGCAATAGGTACACTTTGAAAGATATACTTGTATAATGCAGCAAGTAAAGCAAAAGCCAAGAGTGCAAAGACTGTGTGAATGCGCCCAGTCACTGCACTCACTCAAACTACACAGAATGGTGGCAAGTATGACAGAATGTGCCAAGACTGATTTTTCGTCCCAGTTCAGCTCTGCCCAGTAACCCCTCCAGAACTCTCAAATTTCCCTCATGCCTGCCCTGGCTTCCCTTCCATTTCCTGCCTGCCCTTCCTCATGTTTTTCATTGACTCTTCTACTCTCTGTCTTTTCTCACACACACTTCACTCACCCTCCTCCCTCGCCGTCGAGGATGTCCCTTTGACACACAGTATGGATTCCACAGTGGGATTTCCCTGGATGAGCTGAATGTTCAGATAAGTGCTCTACCTTTGAAGGGCTGAGGAATCTGGAGAGTTCTGACTTTGTTTCACTTTATTCCAAGAAACTCCTCCTCCCCTGCCTTTCCCACTCACCATGACCACTCACCCCCAAGACAGTGACTCATGTGATGGCATTGAGCACAGGTTGCACAGATTGTCAGGAGCCTGACAGCTGATTAGACATGCTAAGGGCCCCAGGGAGGGGCTTGTGTTTGTAAGCCAGGCCTTGAAGGAAACTGATTGCAACATTTGGCGATAAATAGCGCTGATGCAGAACATTTCTTCAGGTTCAAACACGGAGCACAATTTTTTCCAATCTGAATAAATATTTAATATTACGGTTTTGCATCATCTGGAAGACCCGTGTCTAGCATTTATTATTTTGTGTATTCGTTTGTGGTTTGTGTCTTACAGACTCTTGTCTACAAGACCTCAGTGTGCTTTGCACAAATGAATGGAGTTGGGGGTAATTACTTTAGAGGGGATGTACTGACTGCTACAATAAAAAATATGGGACACTCTTCAAAGATGTGCGATGAAAAGGTAGCAACTTTTCACAGGTTTTGGGTCAATCCAAGCCTTGGTCCTATATTTAAACCCTGGTGTACTCTAGGCCGCATCAGACCTCCGTGCACCTGTACGCATCTATAGGGGAGTTTAGAAGCTAGATATGCAACACATAGTCAGCCGCAGCTCGCACAGTTAAATGCTGTGGAGCAGTGAGGTGGGCGGGGTGGGGTGGGGTGAGGGTAGTGGAGACCGACATATGACGGCAATGTGAAAACTAACTGAATAAATAGATGAAAGCACTTTCCTTGCGCTCGCCGCATCGCATACTTCAGCGATGCGGCGAGAACAAGGAAAGTGCTTATATTTATTTATTTCGTTTGTTTTCACATTGCAATCGTATGTCAGAGTCCACTACTCCCCACCCATCCCCGCCCCTGCCCCGCCGCCCCACAGCATTTACCTGTGCGAGCCACGGCTACACATAGTCCAGATGCCTTAGGAGATCAGCGGGCACGCTGCAGAGATGTGTGTGCAATTAAAGGTTAGTGTGACCCAACATGTTTGCATTTTGTGTGAGGGGCATTGTAAAGGTTTTAATGAGGGCTGGTGAGGTGGGGGTTTTGTCTGGGGGACGTCTAGGGAGTTAGCCAAAACCCTTACAGGGTGGAGGATTATCTGGAGGGAAATGCAAAAACATCTTGTCACAGAGTCCACATAGGCCAATATGCTGAGAACAGCTACCTTTAGCCAAGGTTCGCCTCTATTAAAGACATTCCCCAACTCTAACAATATCACTCTCTTAAGAAAGCCTATATATCAAGTATGCAACTAAAGTTGAATCTAATCAAAACAGAATTGTACTCATCTCAGAGGATTATTAAAAAACCCAAACTGAGGAATGACCACTGCTTTAATCCCTCATCTAGCCATAGAGTTCAAACTTTTTTGTTTCATTAAAATTTCCAAAAGTGTTCAAACAGCACGGCATAAAAACTCACTTGTAAACTGTAATTAAATCCCATGAAAATGATTTTATTACTACAGACCTGAACTTCATCCTCTGCCACCAAAACAAATAAAGATGTCCTACTTGCCTCCCTTTTCTATTATTTTTAATGTGGTAACATCAACCTATTGGGTTTCTTACCAATGCTTGAGGGTTGATGGTGTCCTGATCTTGTGAAGTTCAGTTAGCATCCATGAGGCTATCAATACGTTTTGTGTCCATCCCTGTTGCCTTCAGTTCGCACTGCCAGATTCTGATCAAATTTTATAAATGAAGGAAATGCGTCCACCCACCAAAACCCCATTATCTTGTTTTATTGATGACATATAGTTTGCAAGCGTTCATTTTTTGATTGACACCATGATTCTTATCCCAAAACATTTTTGTTTTTCCCAATATATGTAGAGAATAAAGAGTCTCCACCTGTACCCCACAGCCATATTTTAATTTCTATAAGCAGTGGCTTAAAGTTAGAAAAATAAATGTTGCAATCTACTGTATTAATATACACAGTACATCTAAGAGGAGGAGTGCTCTAAGAAGCTTACTTGGTAAAATTATGAAAAGCGGAAATCTAATAAAAAAGCAGTTTCTTGTATATGAAGGTTTTTAAAGAAAAATATTATTGTCAACTTTGTTAAATGCTATGGATATGTCAATGTTATCATCTGTAATACGATACAAGTCATCTTATTGTGCCACTAAATAAGTTCTGATTCACAGCCAGGGTGCAAGCCTGATTGTAAGACATATTCAAAGAATTTCCTCCACAGAATCTGGAAGTTGGTTATTAGCCTTCTTTTATAGCATGTTTGTTTTCAATGGAAAAAGAGACAGTGGCCAAACGTTGGCTGGTTCTTTCAGTTCACTAGTTCTCATACTTTTTACTAGTCATACTTTTCTTAGCCACTACTATCCTCTTTGATACAGCTTCCCATTATATTTGCCTTGCTGTGGTTTTGTGTCAAAGCCATCCAGTTTCATGTGATTACTTCTGCATGGCCATAAACTCCACCAGCAATTGTTCACTCCTGGTTAGATCCTGGCATAACATTATTTGTGTAGGTGCAGTCAACCTCATATCTTTGCCTACAACTGTGGATCGGAGCTAAAAAACTAAAACTGAGGAACAACTTGTGTATCTGCTTGCTGGTATCAACTGTTGGTACTCTCTTTTGCCAACAGAAAAAGCTGAAGGTTTTTGAAATGTACTTTAGGTGGGTACTCAGTGTGGCTCTCTTTTATTCACGTCTATTGCCACCACTCACACAGGCTTGGACCCTCCTCAGAATTTTAGCTCAACCCTGCCATTAATCTCATTGGTTTTCACCAATGAATCTAGTCTGCCACCCACCAGGGGGAGAACACCTTCTTATCCATCCTCTGCCGCATCACTCTAGTCGTGCTGAACACACAGCCTACACAGCGGACACTTTAGCACTCTACAGGGTTACGATTCCACTCACCTGCCTCGCTCTCCAAGCAGTGCTGACTACCCTCTGCAGGCCTGGAAGGAAATTAACTAGGCAAAGGATTTTTGACCTTGCAGTCATACTCATTTTGGAGTTGCTTTTGTTAAAAAGGTGGGGTGGGGCATCTCTAAGATGATCTCTAGGGTGAGACTGAAAATGTAACAGCAATTGTCCCATCAAAACTCTTGCAGAATATAGTAAGAATCAGTTAAGACACAACACTAGTACATGACCTTAATTCAGCGTAAGTGTGCAAAACGTGCCATCTACAGACACATATGCAGATCATGATTCATATAATCAGTTTTTGGAAGGTTTACACTTTCACGTGGAATATAGAATTGATATCTTATGTTAACAAAACTTGGTAAAATGTACATTCACCTATGACACTAAATATCAACTCTTTAAGCAACATTGAGGGGGAAGAGCACCAGTGGTTTGTTTTTATTATTGTATTTCGATGGAGATGAAATTGAGGCACAAGACACTTCCACCGGGTTGGAGCCTGGGTCGGACTGGGCACGGAGGAGAGAGGGGGGGTGTTTGGGGTGCTAGCTAGAAGCACTGCTCCCGCTTTCGTTACAGGGGGCCGATATTGCAGCACTGCTTCAAAACCGGCCACCAGTGACAAAACCGACCCCCACGGGTACAAAACTGGCCCCCACCCCTTTTTGGAAGGTGGCAGGTCTGAAACATCATAGATATCACTTACAACTCCCTATTTGTTTGTGAATTGGTCCCAGCACCAAGCATACCAATAGAACTGATTGAGACAGGAGGCTCCTGATTTTTGAAGCACAAAATGACTTTACTTGAGCTGACCCCTGCCTAAAATTGTCTCTGCTTCAACATAAGTCAATGGGGAAAATATGTTCCCTCATTTTTTTACTACAAAATGTTGGTTTCATGCAGCCTTTAAATGGTGGTGGACTGTGACAGGCTATACAATATCATGTAATTCTAGTGCACGTTCAAGTCTCGTGATGAAAAAAAAAGATTTATTGTTGCCCAACTGCTCATTTTATCGACCTCTGAAAATGAAAAGCTGAGAAAACCCAAGGAGATTAGAACCTGCAATCGCTAGTTTCAAAACAGGATCCTGCATTGAATGCATTAGCCCACTGCGCCACTGTACCCAGATGAATGCTAAATAAACTCTATAATGGAGTTCACGAGGCCCTTCTCTCATGTCAGTTCAATACGACAGAAAGCAGACGTGGGGAAAACCTCTATTTTTTTACCCCGCTGATAGATTTGGAAAGGGTGTGAGCTGCACGGAATGTGGACTTGTCCAGCCCCGGTTAGTCGTGCACCTGCTCAGCTGTAAGTTCTTGGGAGACGCGCTGACCTGCTGGGCTGCGGCGCGGACGCGGGTGGGGTGACGGAATGACGTCGACGGCTGGCTTCATTCCTGACGAGGGAGAGAGCGCGCGGGCAGGCGAACATCAGCGCACACCACTGGAGGCCGATAATTGAAATCAGCGCAAGGGAAGGGTCAGGAATTTAAGAGGAGGAAAACGAGGCCCAGCTGCTGCCGATTACCCAGCAGGTTGTTAACTTTCGCAGCCACGCCATTCTGCTCTCGAGCGGCACCCAGGGGGGGGCGGGTCAGCGAGAAGGGTGGGTAGAATTTGGGAGAAGATGGAATGCCTGAAGTCAAGAAAAACACCAGGCTTCGCTGCAGGGCTGCAACACCTGCGACGTGGAGGAATGCCACGCGCGCCAATACCAGGCCTTCGAGATGACTTATGCCAAGTGCCAGAAACCCTCAGAATAATAAACAGTTCCCGTATGCAGTGGATATCAGTAACACGGATTGCCCCTAAAATTCAACCTCCTGCTCCGTATAAATCTTTTTTTCTTGCAACATCTGGTTTCTTGTAACCTAGGATTCCCGAGTCGTAGCGGATTAAAACGCTGTATGGAAATTGTAAAATGAAATACTGTGGTTATTTTTCAAAGTTTGGGATTCCTTAGCGACTCTTTTTTTTAGCTCTGCTACATAACATCTACTCTGAACATTGTAAGTGCTTGAAATTGCATTAAAACATGAATCACTCCAGTTTACATCACACGTTAATGGAGTCCAAACTTGCAGTAAACAGATAACTACCCTGTTTTAAAAGGGAGAGTGGTAAAGCGCTGGAACACATATATGACTGATGTTGCATGGTGTCTGGGTGGGCAAGGTGAGTAGTCTAGCACCCGAGTGCAGCACGTGCAGAGTGCTGTGTGGGGTGAACATGGATTCGTTTTTGTGCTCCATTCAGTGGAGCAGCGAGGAAGCAATGAGCAAGAGTGACCAGGCGTCCTGGATTTGCCAGGACGGTCCCGGTTTCCATGTCCTGGCAGATTTCAGGAAATTTAGCTCATGTCCCGTTTTTTTAAAGAGGGTCCACTGAAAACGGCGGGAGGTGCTTTTTTATGTTTTACAAAGCAGGGATAGTTAACAAGTGTTTCAAGAAAGCAATTTATTTAACAGGCAAACTACAGGGGTTAAAAATTGCATTTTATGTATGTTCTTACTGCCTATTCTCTCATTCTCTGCTGAGGAGCACAGTCATTCTGTGCACTCTCTTGAGGTAAAATTGTAGTCCTTCTATTTTTGTGAAATGCCCCAGTTTTTGGCTATAAAATTCTGGTCACCCTACAATGAGCCCTAATGCAAGCAATGTAATACCCCCACCCCATGCCCTGGCTTGGTAGTAAGAAACAGCTCTAGCTGGGATGCAGAGGCCCCGACAACATTGGTTCTGCTGCACTATTGATCCTTGTGACTGGGGGTGAATGTTTGCATTGTCCAGCATTCCGTCTATCAATTGTTTCTTTTGCATATGTCTCCCTAAGTGGGAAGGGTATTCCCAGACCTGGGTCCTGTGCTCACTACACCACTGGATTCAAGCTAGCCTGGCTGATGAAGGGTGATGCCCTGAAACTGGTCCCAGGATGCTCGTTTCCGGTCCAGGGAGGACCTGGCTTGGCAGTTCTGGCTGGACTGTTCCCAGATGAAACAGGGTCAAGAGTGATTTGCATATTGCTGGGTCCAAACTGGGGTGGTGTGGTAAACAAAAGAATGATGGATTAAACCCAGATCCTTTTTCCTGGGGTGAATGTTTGCATTGTTCAGCATTCCGTCCCTCAATTGTTTCTTTTGCATATGTCTCCCTAAGTGGGAAGGGTATGCCCAGACGTGGGTCCCGTGCTCACTACACCACTGGATTCAGTCGAGGCTGGCTGATGAAGGGTGATGCCCAGAAACCGGTCCCTGGAAGCTTGTTTCCGGTCCTGGGAGGACCTTGCTTGGCAGTTCGGGCTGGATTGTTCCAACAAGGTACAGGGTCAAGACTGATTTGCATATGGCTGGGTCCAAACTGGGGTGGTGTGGTGAGCAAAAGAATGATGGATTAAACCCAGATCCTTGTGACTGGGGTGAATGTTTGCATTGTCCAGCATGCCGTCCATCAATTGTTTCTTTTGCACTATTGATGGCCACACCCCTGACTTCATTATGAGATGTCCGGTAAGTAGACGGGGAGCTACGAGGGCCAGAGTTAAAGAATCTTGCTGGTCCACCCTCTCCAATTACCAACCATCACAAGTTGTTTAACTTAGAGAATAACAGGCTGAACCTGGATTTATTGGGTCCAACACCACATGCAGTCCCTTATCAATGCAAATTTGGTTTTACCAGGTGCGTTCTTGAAGCCAGTAAAACCAAAATTCTGTTGGGACTCCGGTAGACTATTTAGCAATCTATATCCAGGGCACAGTATCTGAACACACATTGCATATGGAGAGTGGTGCAGTTTGTGGATGGAACATATTGTAGGCATATTTTTCTGCATATGAGATTATGTACCTGAACATGTTACATCTGAACTGTTGCCCACATTGTGTGTAGAGCTTGACGCGCATCCAATATTGGATGTTGCTCATATCACATATGGGGTGTGGTATTGATTACATTTTGGCTATGGCTCAGACTACATGGGAAGTAACACTTATCACTTGCGGGAATGGAAGCCATTGACTGCAGGTTGTGTTGTAAAGTCTTTATATAGCTCGTGGAGCAGATTTATAATGGTGTATGGAAACATTTCATGTGACACATTGCATTTGGAGTATGGCATAGATGAAGTGGAGCAGAGCAGTCCAAACTATATGTTGTATTGGTCTACGCAGGCAACACACGTTAGTGTGGGAATCACTGAAATTATAATACGTTGCAGTCTGTGCATTGAGTGGATGGCTAAAGCAGACTATATGGAAGAAATTGTGCGTGTGGCCTGGCACTTACCGCATCTTGAGGTGGACACAGATTTGATGTGCACTGTGCCCCAAACCTTTGAAATTTATTTTGAGAGGACCCTTTGGTCTCAACGAGCTGTTGATCTCTGCATCCAGTTATGAGTAAATGCACTTGCTACCGCAGCAGAACTATGCACGTTTCCCATTCTAGTCTAGTGTACCCTGGCTGCATGTTCTGCAAGAGCTCTGGGATTCAGGAGGGTAGGCTACCCTGTTGTTTTCTTCAGTCCTCTCTAGCTTGCTGGCTTCAGCATTGGTTCCCCAGGGTCCGCGCATTTTTCAAGGCCCCACACCCTTTACCTATGAGAATAAAGCATGGGAGGAGCGGAAACCCTACAAATCCCTACAACATTCACTACTGGATTTAAAAGCAAACCTACTCTATTTAATAATGACAAGGCATCTAACATGGCTAATACCAGCATATGACAGCAGATGCTGTGAGTTTTCTGTAACGGGCTCCACAAAATATTCTAAATGCTGGTCTGTATTGGAAGGTGCATGCATGCAGGAGGCAGTGGGGTTCCTGATTGCATGCACAGTTATTATCTTATGGAAATGGAGGAGCCAAGTGGCACGACAGCCATGACCTCCCTATGTGTACACCCCAGCCCACTGAGTGCATCCCTATGGGCCAGGTGCATCAAAGGGTTTTGCCCATTGTGTGTCTATGGGAAAATGTGTTGATGCATATGGCCCTTAATGTCGAGCTGCTCAGCCTTCTATTCCACATATTGCCCTTTCCCAGGTGATGATTAAAAGATGGAGGCTAGTGATCAAACATGGCTCCGTACGTGCAACCTAAAAATGTATAACCGTGCAATATATTTTCATGCTTAAATTTGCTTTCTTTTTACTTTCATCACTGACTGAAAACTTGCCTAGCATTTCAACACAAAATGAACATGCACACATTTTATTCACAGAGAAGTTACTAATAATTGGGCCCTAAAAACATAGTCTTACTTATAAGCCTAAAATGCAACTTGATATTACGGATTTCAAAAGACACTCTAACTGAAATATTTGAATATGATTGTTTGAATTGGTTAACAGCAATACTGTTTGTTTCTAATTAGAGTTGGGCGAGCCTAAAAATTAACAGTTAGAGCCGAGCCAACAGTGTGGCTCGGCTCTGAGCCCATGCTAGAGAAGAGCCATGAAAATGTTTGCTTTGTAAATCTTACAACAAACTTAACATATAATGCGACAAAGTCTCCTCAAAATAAAATCAAAAAGTGTATTGACATGTCTTTTCAAACTTAAAAAAAGTGTATTGACATGTGGAAGCGTTGACATTAATACTTCACATTACACAAGGTCACATTTATATTTCAAATGCACAATGATATTAAGTGATTTCCCAACAATCACAGGGTTTGGGACAAGACTTAAACGTGCTCCCCAGTTCTTAAGTTGGCATCTCCTGGGTAGAGTGAGGATGGCAGGCAGAGGCCACATGAACACTCGGCTTGTTATGGGCTCCAGGTTCCAACACAACCTCAAGCTGAGCCAGAGCCAGACTTCCGGCTCAAGCTTTCACTGGCTCGCCCACCCCTATTTCTAATTATCTTTATCTGCACAGCTCACAACACTTGAACGTATATCCCTGTTCAACAGAAAAATGCAGAGAAGGAAACAGATTTGAAAAATACATCATAGGTCTTTCTACTGTACCTTTGGCATGGGGAACTGGCATGCCCCAGAACAATAATACGCATCAAAAGACTTGGGTGAAATAATCCATTCACTCCAGCCGATGTCCGCAAAGTCCACTTTGAGGTAGCGCCGAGCACAGTTTTTTGGTTCATTCCACTGCTTCCTCCTCGCCTTCTTAAGGGTCTGCTCATCAAACTGGAGAGTCTGGCTTTTCTGCCGGTTGCTCTTCTTCGGCTTCTTCTTGCCCTTTGTCCTCTCCGCAGGCTTTGCTTGCAGGGATTTGTAGGGTTTGCGCTCTTCCCATGCCTCATCCTCATTGTACTGATACTCTGCACCTGGCAGCTCATTGTTCTGCAAGGGCAAGAGAACGTCTGCAGACCGTTTCCTCCTCTGCTCAACTGCAGCTGTCTTTGAGGGTTTCTCTAGTCTCAATGGGCCAACAACCAAGGAATTCCGATGCCCCTGCAAACTGGACACCACACTGTCCGGCTCAGAGATGGCAGAGTCATTTGCATACACAAGTATGTATGGCACCAGGCTGGATGAAGACCTTTTCCAAAGAGGAATTCCTGGTGACGTGATGTTGACTCCAATCAGAAGCTCGTGTTTCTGGTTCGCCTCACGCAGGACCTGAGTAATGTCCTTCCACTGCCAAGGTAACATGTTCGATATGTTTAAAACAAAATGGCCAAGGGCTCGGGTGTGGTTCTCCTCAGATGCAAAGCCCCAGAGGGTAAGAGCTACCTGAACCCCTTGTTTCCTGGGCCCATGGCGCTGGCACCCACCAGAATGAGAACACCTCCAACTCGCGTTCAAAGAATCCCCAATATAGTAATGCAGCGTCGCAGACAAAATATTTTCTGACTTTGTCAACGATGTCAGATTGAATACGTGAACTTCTTTTCCGCCAGCATTTCCTGAAATAAATACAAGAGATATGAGAGAAATTACTCTTTGAGGTTTTTTGTATATAATTCGTCTGTTCACCAAAACCATGTTGGCATGGCCCTAAAACAGATGATCTTATGAGCTTTATTACCTTCGTGTTCAGTTCATAAAAAACATTAAAAATACTTCTTTTATTTTTCAATTCACAAACATTTCAAGAAGTATCCAAGAAAACTGCACCAGGCACAGGTACTATTGGAAACGTCATGTGCCACATCCCTTGGGGTCAAATACCTCCTATGAGGAAAGTGTATAGTGTTGATTTAAGCATGGGCAAAAAAAATTCCCCGTGGAGAAATGTGTTCTTCTACACCCCCACTAAATCTGGAGATAGTACATTCTTCTTCTTACCTTGGAACGGGAGTTACTCCAGTCCTTGGCTGGAATAAACTATTTCCAGGTGGAAAGGGCAGCAACGACCCCAACTCCGCCACCCTCCTTGACAACCTCACCAACATCGGACCAAAACAACTCATCACCACACTGACTCACAAGGCAGGACACACCCTCTACCCCATCTTCGCCTGAAAATATAGCATCCACTTCAGTAATACCACGCAATCCCTGTGGACCGGCCACCACTGCGCACACTTCCTCGTCGACAAACCCAAGCCACCCAAACCTGCTCCGTACCCCCGAGAAGGGGCTGGATCAAAGTCACTAAGGAACAACTCAACTCCACCCTCAACCACAACACCCCCACTGCTGCAACTGACTCCAACCTTGCAGCCAGGGAACCCCACACCTAGATCGCCAACTGCGCAGACAAGCACGCCCGCTATGCAACCCAGACAAACAGCGCCCTAGGAAAGCCTCCTGGTTCACCACCGACCTCCAAGAAGATAGGCACACCTGCAGACACCTGGAGAAGAACTGGAGAAACAGCAAGATGTGGGAAAGCTACACCACCTACAAGAGCGCCATGACAGAAAACCACCAATGCATCAGAACAACCAAAAGGACCTTCATCCACAACAAAATCCACGTCCAATCCAGTAACTCCTAGGAACTCTTCAGCATCATCCAGGAATTCACCAAACCCGCAGAGAAGCCACGGACATCATTCCCTCCCAGGACCCTGCAACAAGCTAGGATCCTACTTCCACCTGAAGATCAAAAACCTCTACAACAACTTCAACAACCTCACACCTAACTCCGCAGCCACTCTCCCGGCAACGCCAACCTGCCCACTATCTCCTCATCGGGCCTCGGTCACAACCGAAGAGACTGCATCAACCATGAGAGGCATCCACTCAGGGGCTCCCACTGACCCCTGCCTACCACACATCTACCACAGAGCCGCCACCGGCATCGCACCCGAACTATAACGCACCATCAATACCTCCTTCGAAACCAGCACCTTCCCCGATGACTGGCAACGCACAGAAGTCAGGCCCCCGCTCAAGAAGCCCTCAGCAGATCCCATGGACCTCAAGAACTACTGGACCATCTCGCTCCACTCCTTCGCGGCGAAAGTCGCTAAGAAGACTAACAGGGTTCATCAAAGATAACGTCATCCTCGACACCTCTCAATCCGGATTCCGCAGCAACCACAGCACCGAGACCAACCTACTCGCCGTCACAGATGACATCCACACCTCTTCGGCCAAGGCCACGCCGCAGCTCTGATTCTACTAGACCTGTTGGCAGCATTCAACACCATCTCCCACTGCACACTGTCGCAACCAGCTGTTTCAACACCTTCAGCATCCTCCATAAGTCCTTTAAATGGACCACCCCCGAGTCAAGGAAGACAGTCACCCATGCACTCGCCACCAGCAGGTTGGACTATGGTAACACCCTCTAAGGCAGCATAAACTAGTCCGTACTCCGCAAGCTCCAGACTATACAGAACACCGCCGCCAGACTTGTACTCGGCATCCCTTGACAAGAGCGCATCAGCCAATACCTACGGAACCTCTACTGGCTCCCCATCGAGAAGAGAGTCACTTTCAGGATACTCACCCACACCTACAAATGCCTACACAACACTGGACCCCAATACCTTAATGACAGAATCACCCTCCACGTACCCAAAAGGAACCTCCAATCCGCCAACCTCATCCTCGCCGAAACACCAGGCATCCACAGAGCCAAAGCAGGGGGGAGATCCTTCTCCTACATCGTGGCCAAGACCTGGAACGAGATCCCGATCGACATCAGATGCGCCCTCTCCCTGAACACCTTCAAGAAGACTCAAGACCTGTCTCTTCGGCTAAACAGAACTGCTGACAGCACCTTGAGACCCTCATGGGTGAATAGTGCGCTTACGATTCCCTGATTGATTTAGCGGCCCATCAGGTAAGAGTGGTGGGGGGTATTTCGACAGACGAGGACGAGGGAAACGTAATTATTTATTTCATTTTCCCTCTAGGTCGTCTGTCGAATACCCATAACCCGGCCCCACAGCTTTTATCTGCATGAGCGGCTGATATGGAAGGGGACAGATTGTAGTTTCTGTATGTACAGTAACGGAAATATTTATGAGTATTCACAAACTTACAGAGGTAAACATGTTTTGTAATTCCCACTAACCACCCCTCTCGTGGGATTTACTACTGCAGAAGTGTCCACACTTATGACAGAGAAATCTGCAGTAGTAAATTTATTACTGTCTTTCACAAATGTTTTGTGAATTCCTGAGAGAAATAAATGTAGGTATTTTCAGCTGTAAACGTATATTTTATTTGCTATGAAATTACATTTTATCATCTAATGTGGTTTTTATAAGAATGAGAAATGTTCATCTGATCAGGGAATTCTCAAAGTTATTATCATTCTATAAACAAAAGAGATTAGTCACTGTCGATAAAGTAGGTTTTGTTAGCATGTGGACTGCTTCAGGTTAATAAATCGCTAGGTATATGGTATTTTAACAATATTTTTAAAGCGCTCGATTACCCAAGGGTATCTTGGCGCTAGCAGAGAGACCACAACTGAAAGAACCCTGTTTGAGTTTAATTATTGAAAATCCAGGTTTTCACTTGCTTTCTCAAAGCAAGAAATGTAGAAGCAGTTTTAATATGAAGTGGAAGTGGATTCCAGCATCAAGTGGCTCGAAGGGTGAAGCTCCTTCCACCCGGCTTTGATTTCTTAAATCTAGGAACTTCAACATTTCTTGCTCCCTGAGATCGTAGAATTCTGCTAGTGTAAATGAAGACACTCTTCTCATGGAGTGTATTTAAGGAGATCTCTAATCAGCCTGCGACGACGAAATTCCCCTGCCAGCATTAACATCATCTGACTGGGAATCCAATTCCTAACATTTCAAAAAAACCTTGAAACACAGGTTCCACTACACCAGTGATACTCAAAGTACAGCCCGGGGGCCGCATGCGGCCCTCTTGACCATTACATGCGATACCTGAGCAGCAGCACCACTGGTCTTCTGTATACTGGACTACGCACTAACATGAAAAAAATTTTATATATACACAGCAAGCACTTATTTAAAGGTTAATTGCAGTTAAACAAAAGGAAGTAACTAGGCCATTAACTTTAGGAACACCTTCATTTTTAAAGACAGCAAACATGTAAAAATACAATAGTCTTTTCAAAATTCAAAAAGTGTATTTTATTGACCTGTAGAACAATTTCACCTTAGAAAATCAAATTATAGCAGTGCATTCAGAAGTATTTTTTTAAGGGATAGTTTTCACACATGAATTTAGAAACATTCATGCGTTCTCTCCCCGCCCCCACCCTGACAACAATGCCATTAGTGATTACATCCAATCACAGGAGATGGTTTTGTACAGCAGGCATCCCGAAGTCTTGTATTTCGAGGTCCTTTTATATGTGATAATGAAGAAAAAGGTGAGATATTGAAATAAAACAATTACCCAGGGTCATACATATTGATCAAGTGGAGAAGCCAGATTTCATACCAGGTTTACTGATTTCACTTTGCGCAATTGAGTTCAGCAGGTAGATATACATGCTTTGATTCCTCTACACCCACTTTAGACCCACCTCCCTCGCTGGCATCAGTGCGGCCCTTGGTCACCCAAAAGACCACATTTTGCAGCTTGTGGGTAAATGTTTGTGAGTACCCATGCACTACACCATCATGAATATGGCAGTATACCTAAGGCTCTGGAGAATACATGAAATCACATTTTCAACTCAAAAACTCGAACAAAGTACCCTGAGTACCCTGGTGCGGTCTTGCATCTGACCCCTACTTGTGTGGTTTGTGTATGTATTACTACTGGTCTGCACACACTCAGTTTGATTTATAACATACCACATAACAAACATAATACTATGTCATGGAAATTAGACAATCCCATTAATAATAAGAATCTACCAAACTAGGCTACTCAGTGAGTGTTCTCTTAAACTGTTCAAGACAAATGACTGTCTACAAACCCACAAGCAGAACTGCTCATATAAGCACCCTTGTGCCCAAAAATGTTTAAGTTCTGGGGCCCAGAGTTTTCTGAGGAGCAACTGATGGTGGTGCCAGCTGCCACGGTTGCCGAACACCAAGGCCGCCTTGCCTTGAATCCACCATGTCTCTTTTTTTCCATCACAATCATAATCACCTTCCCATTCTCAACTCTTTATATCACTTTTGCAGGTTCTTCTGCATCCTTACTTTTTCACTTTGCCACTGCTTCCCTATCCATCTTTTCTACCTTTCTTCTCACATTTTTTACCTTCTCTTCCTCTTGGTCAAATGATAATGAAATGTAAGACCAGTACTCAAAAATGATTGCCAGTGCCCACAGGGCACAAGTCCTGAAAAAAGAAGTGGGGGGACGCTGTCACCGGAAGTGATGTTACAACAGGAAGTGACGTCATGAAAGGTGCCGACCTCCTCGTCCCAGAGAGGCCAAAGAGTGAAGCCCAGCTGTTTGGCAGGGGGCATGGCTTCCCCCTGGTAAACTAAGTGGGGGGACGCTGTCCATCCGCGTGGTACCCCGACTCGAGCCCTGAGTGCCCACCAAGTGCAGCCACTGGTACAACATGCGCACTGTGCTCAGCCTACAAATGGGAGTACAGTACCCTAGGGAGCAATCTGTATACATTATTCATCCTATTAATAATATGAATTTATCAAGTTGAAGGTCATTTCGTTAGAGTCATCCCAACTAGAAGCCCGAATTGTACTGTAACATTCAAATTTCAGCCATGTCATTATTCATATGTTCTGTCCTTACTGTTACTCTGCGAACCCTTTTATCAAAGTATGTACTTTTTATTTATTTGTGTATGTAATGTTGCTGTAAAGTTCTTGGACCCAAACACATAGAGGTTGTCAGCACATGTACTCACGATAGCTAACAGCACTGAAGAAGCATTTGGCCTCAGACCTTTCTGGCTCTGTGATACCTCTATTTTAACGTTCATTCGTGAGCTAGGTAACCCTTGTGATACGTTCATCATCTGTGCCTGCAGTGAGATGCGGGCTGTTCCCTCTGCAAGGAGTTTTTAACTTGGGCGCCAAGAAAAATCCAACTGGGTCTCTCTTCTGGCAATCCCTACAGAGTGCAAGATGTTTCAGATTATTTTAATGACTTCCAAAGTCGGTTTCGGAATTGTCAGCCAGGCAACAGCGGGGTGAAATCCTTTCTGCGTGCACACTTCTAACAGTACATATGGTAGTGTAGAATGCAGAGCATCTGCTCAGGTGCGCGGGTGGCACGCGCTGCTGACCCACAAGCACCTTTGTACTGGTCGAAAGTAAGGTCAATAGGGAAGGTGTTTTCTGGGAAATTTAAAATATAAATCTGCACCAGGTGATAAAGAAACTTTAGTTTTTATTTAATTAAATTAATTAGTGAACTTTTAAGTTAAATGACTTAGTGAAATGCTGAGGTCATTAAATTTTGTAATTTTTCAGGCACTTTAGCCTATTTACCTATTTAATTTATTAGATATTACCATATGTGGTAATAGTTAAGCATTCTTGTGGAAGCCAATAGTTCATATAGTTCAGCTTTTGGGATTACCATTTCTTCTACCTCACACATGACGGTGGTGGATTTAAAAGGAGGAGAAAAGGAAAATAGTGACATATGGCAGAAAGTAGGGATGTAAAAAGCCTGAGTGATATGTAGATACAGGAAGTTTAGGCTGGTGAAATAAAAAGGCATGAGGTGAAACAAGGCTAGACATTTACCATGTACTACATGGTTTGGCTGTCCGCAAAGGGATGGCCGCAGTGTCTGACTGTAGGCTCTGTCTTTTGGCCAACCCCTGCTGTTAACGCATGCACTGTGAGGGGTGACCCCTGCTGCAGGTTGGGCACAGGGCCTTTCGAAGGAGTGAACACCCCGCTGGCATTTTCAATTGCATACAGCTGAAGTCTATGAGAGGCAGCGTTTAGCCGTAAATAGATGGTCTGGATCAAGGGCCGGACTGGGAAAGGAAACCTGCCCGGCAAAGAACTCGGCCGGTGTGGGAGTGGGTGGGAGGGGTGTTAGTGGAAAGCTTTCTGCCGCTTTTGTTACAGGGGGCCAATATTGCAACTGTGCTGCAAAACCGGCCGCCGATAACAAAAGTGGCCCCCCAGGGATGTAAAACCGGCCCCCACCCTGGCAGCCCACCAGGGAAATGCCCGGTGCCCGCTACGGACAGTTCGGCCCTGGTGAGGACGAATGAACAGTGGCATACTTAATATGATTAAAAAAAACTCCAAAAACTCAATGAAAAAACAAAGGTCAAAGTGAAGTATGGTTAGCTTTGGTTATAATGGTTTCATTTGAGATATCATTAGTGATGTCACCAATGATGCCATTTATGATGTCACCAGTGATCTCATTCATAAATAATACCATAAACAGCGCATGATTTTTTAGGGTCTCCTGCCTTTAGTGGTCGCTTCCACCAAACGAAACTGGTGCTTGCATGCAGGTACAAGACACTATTGTCACAATGTTTACCACTCTCTCTCTGAGTAATAGGCATGCATTCCAAAGACTTATTAATTCGTCTCATTCATTTGATGCAGCTGCCAGTGGTTTGGCTCCAACATGGAGCCTTTCTTACACCTATCATTCACTGCAACAATTCTAACTACACATTCCATCTCATTGCTCTTCGTCTTTACATCACACACACCTCCTCCACTTCCCCAATCTTTTTACCACCTTCTTCGTATAGTTTGTCCTTCTTAACCATAACAGCAGCAGTATTTTGTTTTCATAACATGGTACTACGATTAACTTACCTCTTATTTATTATTTATTTATTTAAAACACTTGTAAAGCGCAGCTGTCACCTGACAGGTATCCTGGCTCGCTGAAGAACCCATGACCCCCTAATATGTGGGCCTGTATACCACATTAAAATGTACACCATTTTTATATTTCACCCCACATAGTTCCATTGTTTCAACATACCTCTCCGGGATTTAATTCCCTTGTGCAGCCACTCCTTTTTGCAAATAAGTAAATAAGCTTGCACCCACTACCCATTTAGCATTTATCAAAAAGGTCCTTTTCCTTCCCAGCATGTAATCCAAACCACCTAAATAAACCCCTAAAAACCTGTCAGATATCTTCCACCACGGCTTCCAAGGTATAGGGGATCAGTGTGCATACAGACAAACCTTGGCCTGCCGCACACTGATGAGAAACAGTTGTTCAATAGTTGCAGCAATACATGCACATACACTCTCTGAACATTATAACCCACTGGTCTTCGTGTCTTTTAATGGCACGCCCCACCCGTGCAAAAGAAAATCGACAGGCTCCCCCTAAATGACAAACACTCTCATAATTATTGTACAAAACTGGAAGTTCTGGACATTTTTAATAATTCAAACATTGCAGTTGTGTTCAATTATCCCTTTAAAAAGTCAGCTTTAGATCGGGTGAGGATTTTGAATAGTATTGTAAGCCTCCCATCCCCCACCGCACTCTGACACCTGCTCCCTGCCAGGACATGGGTGGAATCAAGACTTTAATTATGGCTCAATGCAGCGTTGCTCACTGACTCTGTTTTCTTTCATTAAAAACGCAGCCCTGTTTGAAGCATGATGTTTGTCTCTGTTCCCTAGGGGCATGATACATTCTTCTCGTGTCCACAGACTGGCTCCCTCCTGAGATCAATTCAGGCCCCTCCAGGTGGGGCCACCGACCAGCTTTAAGACCTCTGTTACAACCCAACTCACCAAAGAAAGTGGAGTGCTGTACTGCACTATGTGCACACCGTCAATTTGGCCCTCTACTTACTAGATGACTATTGGAAACAAATACTGAACCTCCCCACCCCCAGCAACAGTTTTGTTGTCTTCCCATTTTTCCAGTGCCGCACTAAGTGTGCCTCCTGAATGCTCTTTACCTCCTGTACTTGTAAGTGTCACTGTTCACATTAGTCTTTCTTGTTGTTCCTTCTGCTTCTTCAAGGTCACAGGGAGCACTTCTCTCCTGTACTTACTAACCAGCTGTTGACAGCAGCCACCTGAGTAGCCTTCTCTCAAATACATCTCACCATACTGCCAATGGACTCTAGGCACCCTACTTCATGCACTATTGCTTTTGCTTCAGACTCATCCTCTTGCGACGATCTTGCGATGTTGCAGTATGAGTCATCCCTTGGACTACCATACCCTGCGGTGTCTTTCTTGAACCCTCCTGCCTGTTCCATCCTTTGAGAGACGCCTTCCTCTACAAGCACTGCTCAGCCAGTTACCTCCAGTGTAAAACGCCTCTACCTCATGCCATCTCCTCTTGCAAGGTCAGAGTCACGCCTTAACCACACTCAGCTCACTTCTCTGTAACACTTCTGCCTCACTCGGCTCATCGCCAAAAAGTCGCAGGAGAACCGCAAAAGATGATTTCAACAGCATGTGGGTGAAGAACGTCTAATAACTGACAAAGTGTCACATATTACAGGAACCAAAAATATTGCATGACAATCATCTCAAACTGTGGTCACCATACCACTCAAAGAAACCTTTTAACCCTTTAATTGCTGCCGTCGGCCAATGGTCGTCACGAGCGCTACCTCCCCAGTGCTGCGCACGACCGTTGGCCGACGGGCCAGCATTCGTTCTCCGAACGTTCAGCACTGGGCGCTGAACGTTCGACGCTGGGAACGGGTTAAAAGACATAATATAACTGCATCCTACATGTCACACTATCCAATCACAATACACTTTGTAAAATATATTGAAGTGAAGAAGAGAAGTGGAAACACTCTGGCCAATTCACAAGACCTCACATGACAGGTTGATCCTCGTGAACTGCTGATAGCCCACCAGATGACCAGGCACCTAAACTCAACTAGCCACAGCAGTTTCCATTGGTCAGACAACATGCAATCATTTTGGGTGGAAGACTACATATACAAAACACCTTTATACGAATCAGACCATGTTAAATTCTGAAACATCTGAAAACCCTCTTTGTATGGCATACACGTGATCTGAAACACAGATTCGGAGCTGGTGCTAGCCACAATCAAGTGTTATTTATCAGATGACTACACCTCCCTCCCCCCGCCTCCTCTTCCACCCCTTCGCTTGCGACGGACACCAAACCTGACACCTGGCAGTTAATATTCTTGTGGATACCCAGAAATCCTGACTAAAAAATGACTATATAGAGCCTGTTGGAAGTCAGTCCTAATTTCAGGTACAGAAGATACATGTTGAAGTGTGCGGCAGCTTCCTTATTCCAGTTCAGTTCAATACTTTTTTTCCGGTAAAATACCATAAAAGAGTGCCACAAAAAAACAGTAATAACATAAAATAATGTACAATACTTAGAAAAAGAGTAAAGACATTTAAAATGCAGTTCATTGAATGCGAAAAGCTAAAAACACAATATTAAAAAGTATCAACCATTTTCCCAGTATTATTGCAATATAGATTAAGATCTTAAAATCAAACAATTATTATCAATTAATGATAAAAAAGAGTTCAAGTTCATTTGGGTTGGGAAACTGTACCCATTTTCCTCCTGACATGCCACATACTCAATAAATACCTTGAAACTGCAAACACCAGGGAGGTAGTCTAATCAGTCTGTAAAATTCTACACGCCTCCTCATGCCCGATGGTACCTAAATATCTACATGTTGAAATTATCCACCTGGCCCTTGCCGTACTACAGTCTGGGCAAAAAAAAAAACATATGGGCTACCGATTTCTTTTCATATCCCCAGGATGGGCAACCCATTGCAGCTAGAGTATCTGACTACAACCATCTTGAAGTATTGGTGCAGAGTGGCAAAGTGCTAATATAGTTTCCTAGCCAAATTTGGCTTGATCTCATCTAAAAAGGGTTGGGTACAATAAAAATACTTGGACATTGTAAAAAACACTTGTCAAAATACCCATTGTCTCTGAGGTTAAGAGTTTATAGCCTATAGGATCTAAATTGGGTTTTAAGCTCCTTTACTGAGATATGGATAGACAACTTCCCGAGGATCTTTCCGCAGATTGACTTGGCCCAATTCATTGAATGTGTCTCTGATATATTTGATCCAGGGGAAATCAGCTGCAGCAGGATACCTGAAATTTCCTCCAAACCATTACGACTACATGTCAATTTGGGGGTAGCCCAAAGTCCCCTCTGGGAAATTAAAGGCCTGACCGCCGCTTTTTCCGAAATTGGTCCAAGACCTGCATCTAACCTTATGGGTGTTAACAGGGTATGGGCCGGGAGATACAACCCATGCCTCAGAAACTGATTCTCCACTAGTACAGTCCCGTCAGTACGTATGCTTTCCATATCCTTGTTCATGAGCATTAGACACCGTTCCAGTGTCGGGGGGCAGCCACATTCTTTTTCACTCAGTCAGCTCTAAGAAGACATTGTCCACTCAAGAAAAGGTTTAACATTAATGCGAGAAGTGTACCTGTTAAACATTTTAAGATATTTAAGACATTCTATTCGTTCATTTCCCTTTTTTTAACCTTGTCCAGGTAGGTGGTTGTGTTCACATAGACTCTTGATGACTGCAAGACTACATCTTGTCAACATCTATGGGAACTACCTGTCTAGCATGTGTTGCTATGCAGCCCAAAGACGTAAGAAGACAAATGTGTGGCAATATTCAACTTGCTGCTTTATCCTCTAAAGCCAGGATATGTGTAAATCGTGATACACACGTTTTCCTATCCTTGGTTTGCATTTCTGCTCTAGGGGCTTCCTGCCCTTGCAATTACTTGTTCTGTGTAGTGTTACTTTTACTACTTCTTAACGAAGAGCCTCCGGCATATAGTAAGTTAATGACACTGGGTGTTTCCTGCTCTTGCAATGAATCCTTTTGATTATCAACGCAACTTCCATTTCTGATCCAGAGGCTTAATGCCCACTTAGCACTCAATTTAGAGTTCTGCTGATGGGTTACTGCATTACAATTATATCTCGTCCACCGTATTACAAGTGCATTATATCCAATAGCTCATCTTATTTTAAGATGGACAGGATATCCGCCATGTTTGTGACAGGGTAACCCCTCCATTAAACTCAAAATTAGGCCCCTAGTTATTTCATATCATCATATATTTCTTTATTTCGGTACTTGGTACCATAAAAGATACATTGACAACCACATACATATATACTAATACATCATCAACAGCAAGATGGAAAAGTAAAAAATAAAAGAGAGCATGTCAAATCTTTCGGTATTCACAAAATGCATTTAGGAGTACTAAAGTTAGGAATCTTAACTTTAGTACTCCTAAATGTATTTTGTGAATACCGAAAGTCGTAAAGTTAGGATTTTGTCTCAGATTTCTTTTGTGAATCGGGCCCTCAAATTTGTACTATCTTACATGACAAACTTTCAGTCAAAGCATCACTATGCTATACCTTTTGTTACATATCTGGAATCTAAACAGTTGAAAGCTAAGTCACAGTCTGACAATATTAATTCTCTCAGTCATTCTGTCGTATCAGCTTTCTTTGTAGGGCATCCTCTCGTATTAGCCCTTAAAGGAGAATGCATATGGTTACCTTTAACATTAGTTCTGCTTACTATTGCCGAAGAGGTTTCAAAACCTCTTTTAATATATATACATATTATGTACTCCATTTTGCACAATATTTTTCCACTTCGCTGTTTATTTTGATGCTTACAGTTTTTTATCATTACTGTTTTCTAGCTATCTGGAAATTGACATCTTTTATTTTGAGTATCCCTTTCCTCTTTCTTTCCACCCTAAACAGTGTGCTTTATTGAAATGATATTGTACTCATGATTTATTTTCTTTTACTTATCATTGTTCTATCATACTTTACGAATGCAGATCAATTCACATGTAATTGTACTTTGCCTTTGCTATCTACTGTTCCGTTCATAATGTTATCAACTCATGATTCATTTTTCAATAAAGCATCTTTAAAGTAAAAAGTCGCTCTATCTTCCACGATGTCACTTGAACCAACGTTTCTGATGGTTCAATCTTCTCTTATAAAGATGGCGTCCACTTTTCCCCTTGCAATGTCGCATTGGTCTTAAGGGTTAGTGGCCTAGATCTAGGCCAGGATTCTAGATTTCTGGGACTAGCCTGGGAAAGGTATCGGGTACTACAACTCCACCGTGGACCTACTTCCGTGAAGATCCTTCCGCGGAGAAATTGGTTATAAGGCCCTTCCAGGATTTGGGATCCCTCCCTGTTGTGGCTTCTCTCTCGGCTCTCTCTCTCTCTGCTCAACTGTCCTATTGCAAAACATGTCATAGAGGTGTTCTGTCAGATTCAAAACATCCAGCATTCTTTGAGTGACTGGGCTCAAGATGTTTGTAGAACACTCTTTCAGGATCACATCAAATAAATACACAGAAGTCACAGAGAATAACGGAGTAAAATATATACAACACAGCACACTATACAGATAGAAATGCCGTGAAAAGTCCCCAGACAACGGGAAAGAATTATATACACTCCATATGTACTCACTATCTGTTCCGTCAAGTACTTCTTTTGCATTAATGACACGGAGCTAGGGACACCCAAATTAAACAATACCTTCAGAAATTATAAAGGAAATCTGTGTGAAACATAATATAAGGGTAAGATATTTGATTCTGCATTTTAACAAAACATCAGACGTGGTATTTAACTAAACATGTGAACCGTACGCACTTTTTATGATGAAAGCATATAATGAACCCCCTACCACTGTCTTGGTAATGAATATCTTATATGTTATGGGTCATGAAAATTGTTTCGGTGTCAAGTAGACCTAAAAATACACACAGTCTGCTGATACTCTTCGTTTTGCGCTCACAAACAGGGAAGATGAAATGAAAAATA
Organism: Lissotriton vulgaris; assembly: GCF_964263255.1. Classification (NCBI taxonomy): domain Eukaryota; kingdom Metazoa; phylum Chordata; class Amphibia; order Caudata; family Salamandridae; genus Lissotriton; species Lissotriton vulgaris. Next base: position 1,229,446,074 of record NC_141689.1, on the reverse strand, counting down.
TTTTGCTACCAGAAGGTGGCGCTATTATCTCACAATTCGACAAAAAACTTCCAAAACCTATTCCGATGAGCTGTTGTTAACAGCCAACTACCTCCACATAGAAATACTACTGAACGAATTTTATGGCATTCACAAGTATGTAGGTGGAAAATGTATTCAAAACGAACTTCTATACAGATTATTTACTTGTTTGCTGGTGTCATATTGAAAACCCTACTGGACTGCGCTTCTGCATGGCGGAATTAGGCGAATCAAAGCACGCTACTGTTTTTATATGAATTTACTCCTGTTATTTGTAGAGAGCCCCCCCTCTCCCCCACACACGAAAAAAAGATGGGGGCATCGTAGGCTAGGCTGTTCTGACGCTAATATGCCAAATGGTGGTCAGGGCCGTTTGGTGCAGCCGCACTGGGCGCTGACCTGGGGAGGGGGGCACTGACTTTAGGGGGGTGCTGTGTTTAGCAATAACGTATAATTTAAAAACACCTGCGGCACAGTCACTTTTGCTTCCAGTTTTCAGGCCACATTAAAAATGTCAAGACAACTATTGTGATAATGTTTCTTGCTAGAGAGAGAGAGATCAGAGTTTTGTCTAGGGCAGTGGCGTCACTAGGGTTGGTGTCACCCAGTGCGGGTAACTCATGGTGTCACCCCCTCACGACTTACCCCATGAATCCATGATGGACCTCCTCTAGGAGATGTATGGCCAGCTCTTCTTAACATTCTTTACCACTTTATACAAGAACATCCTGGCACTTCTCATCAACTAAGCAGAGATTTCAATGGGGAATAATGCACTGTTCTGCTCTACTGCACTTTTATTGGGGCATGACAAGCACTTCTCAGCAGCTCTACGGAGCTTTCAATGGACACTTCTCTGCAGCTCTACTACACCTTATTTGGGAGAGTGTCAGCACTTCTCTGCAGCACTTTTGTTAGGACAGTCCCAGCACTTCACAGCAGCTCTACGGAGCTTTCAATGGACACTTCTCTGCAGCTCTACTACACCTTATTTGGGAGAGTGTCAGCACTTCTCTGCAGCACTTTTGTTAGGACAGTCCCAGCACTTCACAGCAGCTCTACGGAGCTTTCAATGGACACTTCTCTGCAGCTCTACTACACCTTATTTGGGAGAGTGTCAGCACTTCTCTGCAGCACTTTTGTTAGGACAGTCCCAGCACTTCACAGCAGCTCTATGGCGCTCTCAGTGGAAGGTACCAGCACTTCTAAGGATGTCTACAGTACGTTTAGAAAGAAAGACAGAAGCTGTCTGGGTCAAGGCACAGAACCAGTGGCGTCACTAGGGGGGTGCGGGGGGTGCGGACCGCACCGGGTGACACCATCACATGGGGTGACACCCCCATGTGATGATTATTGTCCAATTAGGCTACGACGTTCGAAATGTCACTAACGTGACGTGGCTCCGGGATTCAAACGTGAACTTTATTTGTATACAGATTTCAGCCGTGGGCGCATTAACCCAACGAGTTGGACTTACTCGAACACCATGCGATATTGAGGGAATGCATTTCTAAGCTGAACAGAATGTCCCCGTTTTTTTAGCGCTCGTCTTTAAACCTATTTCTAAACGCTCCCAGTTTTCTCTAACTGCGCCACAATAAGATCGACGTTTTCCTTGGATCACACATTTTGGTCTTCAGCTGAGCCAGGATTTTAACCTACGTCCCCTTGTTCTTTATTGGCATCATGCACTTAGACGTCACCATTCTTGTAGAAGTGGAAGAAAAACACCTCCATTTACAGACTCGGCTTGTTTCTAACCTCGTTGTGCTTTCTTACGTAGAAGTGGCTCCGAGTTTGTTAACTGCAATTGATTTTAAACTGGTGCTTTTAAGAATCCTCGGATCACACAACGCCGGTCTGGGGAAGCTGGGATTGGAAGTTATCTATGTCGACATTTTAACAATTAGTATTAGAGGAAGGACTCAAAGCTATTACTCCCCAGAGCAGGAAGTGTTTGTATACAGTTGGCATTAAATATCGTGTTACAAGCCGAGCGAGGTTCACTACCTTGCGGAGACGGTGGGTTCTGTGCCTTGACCCAGACAGCTTCTGTCTTTCTTTCTAAACGTACTGTAGACATCCTTAGAAGTGCTGGTACCTTCCACTGAGAGCGCCATAGAGCTGCTGTGAAGTGCTGGGACTGTCCTAACAAAAGTGCTGCAGAGAAGTGCTGACACTCTCCCAAATAAGGTGTAGTAGAGCTGCAGAGAAGTGTCCATTGAAAGCTCCGTAGAGCTGCTGTGAAGTGCTGGGACTGTCCTAACAAAAGTGCTGCAGAGAAGTGCTGACACTCTCCCAAATAAGGTGTAGTAGAGCTGCAGAGAAGTGTCCATTGAAAGCTCCGTAGAGCTGCTGTGAAGTGCTGGGACTGTCCTAACAAAAGTGCTGCAGAGAAGTGCTGACACTCTCCCAAATAAGGTGTAGTAGAGCTGCAGAGAAGTGTCCATTGAAAGCTCCGTAGAGCTGCTGAGAAGTGCTTGTCATGCCCCAATAAAAGTGCAGTAGAGCAGAACAGTGCATTATTCCCCATTGAAATCTCTGCTTAGTTGATGAGAAGTGCCAGGATGTTCTTGTATAAAGTGGTAAAGAATGTTAAGAAGAGCTGGCCATACATCTCCTAGAGGAGGTCCATCATGGATTCATGGGGTAAGTCGTGAGGGGGTGACACCATGAGTTACCCGCACTGGGTGACACCAACCCTAGTGACGCCACTGCACAGAACCCACCGTCTCCGCAAGGTAGTGAACCTCGCTCGGCTTGTAACACGATATTTAATGCCAACTGTATACAAACACTTCCTGCTCTGGGGAGTAATAGCTTCGAGTCCTTCCTCTAATACTAATTGTTAAAATGTCGACATAGATAACTTCCAATCCCAGCTTCCCCAGACCGGCGTTGTGTGATCCGAGGATTCTTAAAAGCACCAGTTTAAAATCAATTGCAGTTAACAAACTCGGAGCCACTTCTACGCAAGAAAGCACAACGAGGTTAGAAACAAGCCGAGTCTGTAAATAGAGGTGTTTTTCTTCCACTTCTACAAGAATGGTGACGTCTAAGTGCATGATGCCAATAAAGAACAAGGGGACGTAGGTTAAAATCCTGGCTCAGCTGAAGACCAAAATGTGTGATCCAAGGAAAACGTCGATCTTATTGTGGCGCAGTTAGAGAAAACTGGGAGCGTTTAGAAATAGGTTTAAAGACGAGCGCTAAAAAAACGGGGACATTCTGTTCAGCTTAGAAATGCATTCCCTCAATATCGCATGGTGTTCGAGTAAGTCCAACTCGTTGGGTTAATGCGCCCACGGCTGAAATCTGTATACAAATAAAGTTCACGTTTGAATCCCGGAGCCACGTCACGTTAGTGACATTTCGAACGTCGTAGCCTAATTGGACAATAATCATCACATGGGGGTGTCACCCCATGTGATGGTGTCACCCGGTGCGGTCCGCACCCCCGCACCCCCCTAGTGACGCCACTGGTCTAGGGGCAGTTTTCACTTGCCATAAAGTAGCGCAGAGGGTTGTAGAGTTGTAGGGGCAGGGCCAACAACAAAGGGACACAGACACGCAGTGTTACGGATAGTGGCCAGCAACGTACTAGAGCCACGCCCAGAGTCCTTGGCTATTTATTAACAAGTATACGTACAGCCCGCGCAGGCGCTGGGCCAGCCCATTAGCATCACGTTTGTGGGGTCACTCGAGGCTACACCCCTACACAGTGAGTGTGTGTGTCAGATGAGCCCGTCCTCCGGGCAACATTACAAGGGTTACTATGCCTGCTGCAAAGAACTGCGTTAGTCACAGATATTTTTTTGTCAGCGTAGTTCATAGGATACAGCCCTAATATAGAAGAACAGTGACTGTTACGAACTGTAATTAAAGACCTGCTTGGCAGCTGCATAAAATAGGTTAGGACCTTATGTTTTTTTCCCCCAGTCTTGCATTATTTATTCCTAATGTTACTGAAAAGCAGGGCTGGATTGGGAACAGTAACCAGTCCTGGCAGATTGCTGCTCGACTCGCCCCTGGGAACGAGGGGTGGGGGGCTAGTGAAAAGCACTGCTCCTGCTTTTGTTACTGGGGGCTAATATTGCAGCATTTCTGCAAAACTGGCCCCCACAGCCAAAAAAACAGACCCCACCCATCCGTCCCATTTGGGAAACGCCCGGTGCCCGCTACGGCCAGTCCGGCCCTGCTAAAAGGGTTAGTTCCGGTAGATATACATTCTTTTTAGATAAATCAGCCTTTACCAGTGCTTTAAAACAAATGAAATATATGTGGTACAGTGTCGATGGAGAGATGAGGGGCACTTTTGCCCGGAGGTCATAAGGGAATCCGAGGAGGATGCCACCTACCTTGCTGGCAGACGCACTGAGTACGTGCGCTCTTCTCTCTATTCGGCCACCTACACAGGATGCCATTGGCCCTGCTACTTGTGCCCTTACCCGGCAACCACTCCTTGGCTCATCTATGCCTCCCTGGCCAGGCGGACGAGGCCTTTTCCCCGCCACCCCCCAGTCACTCGATTTCTCCTTCGTGTAGCCCGACAGCCCTGATGAGTAACATCTTCTTCACGGTGTGACGAAACATGTGTCGGCTGGCTACCTCCTTACTGTACTGTCCATTGTTTGACTTATATAAAACTCTATTCACAAGAAACTTGAAATTTCACGCTTCTTTTTTCAAGCATTTACTCTGCATGAGTAAAAAACTTAGTCCGCACAATCGGATCCTTGTCCAAGTGCTTGAAGGCAGGCATCGAACACGCGATTGATGGCAGTATCGGTATTGAATAAGGCCCTTTCAACTACAAGGGATTGTGATTACATACATACCAGGCAGTGCTTTCAATGGTCCGGTCCTGTTAGGCATTGAGTACCTGCACTTTTGTATATTGAGATTTGGACAGGCCTGCACTTCAGGTGCTCTGGTGAAGGGTATCTCCTCTTCTCAGCAGAGGTGCAATACATTTAATTGGGCAGTCCCTGCACTTCTTACAGACAAGCATGTACGCTGGTGAAGGGTATCTGCACTTCTAGTTTTCCATTTCAAGCACTCATACCAGGCGCGTTGCTGACATTGCACGAACACCGAAGTTCCCAAAATGATATTTGGTTCAAACAAACAACAAAAACAAACTAAAATCCTCACATGTTTTTGACGTTATCAGCAAAGCTAGAATTTGTTAACCATGTGCCATTGGTCTTTGCTGAGGGCGTTAATAGCTGCTAACATCCCTTGCTGAAGGTGCTACCCGCTGTTAGTTCCCAACCCAACAATTATGGGCCAATGACAGGGTGAATACAGAGCAATTAGCAGCTGTTAACACTCAGCAGTGTGAAGTAGTATGAAGACGATAAGGTTGTTAGAATCTGTTCCTCCAATACCATCCCCTACAAGCAGACAAACACGGCATCCCTTTCATCTGTAACTGCATCAGACTTCTGCTGAAATGAGAATTAAAGAGAGCAGCAGCATGGAATGCCATAGAAGTGAGACTTCAATCTCAGCATTCCATATAAGGTGCAGACATGGTATTATATCCTGGCGTAGAGGGCATTATAGGGCCAAGCCCATAACGAGGGCTTCTAACAAATGACCAGGACTTTAATTGCATTTATAGCCCATTGTAGTGGGCTATGAAGATACTACAACTTTCTCTCCAATGAGGGCTGAATATTCTAATATAGCCTTATAGCCTGCCGTAGAGGGCTATACCGGATATTAAAGGCCCTCTCCAGCGTTAAGGCCTTTAACAAGGGAGAGAGACTTTAATAGCCGGTATAGCCCAGCTACGAAGGGCTATAAGGCTATTAGAACATTCTGGCACTAGAGGGCTGAATGTTCTAACAAAAAAAGAACAAAGTCTTATGGGAGCGTGAGGGGATTGTAATCCCCTCAGGCTCCCTGAAGCCTTTGTTCACAGCCAGAGCTGTGAACAAGGAAACATTGTAATGTTTGAGCTCCAGGCTTATACCAGCCATTATAAGCCCAGAGCACGCCATTGTTTTCAATGGAGCTCCCAACATTCCAATATTGTAATACAGCCTTATAGCCCGCCGAAGAGGGCTATACCGGCTATTAAAGGGCCTCTCCAGCGGCGAGGGCCTTTAACAAGGGAGAGGGACTTTAATAGCCGGTATAGCCCAGCTACGAAGGGCTATAAGGCTATTAGAACATTCTGCCACTAGAGGGCAGAATGTTCTAACAAAAAAGAATAAAGCCTTATGGGAGCGTGAGGGGATTGGAATCCCCTCAGGCTCCCTGAAGCCTTTGTTCAGCCAGAGCTATGAACAAGGAAACATTGGAATGTTGGAGCTCCAGGCTTATACCAGCCACTATAAGCCCGGAGCACGCCATTGTTTTCAATGGAGCTCCCAGCACTCCAATGTTCTAATTTAAAATAAAGCCTCCCAGAAGACAGTAGGGGTTTAGAAGCTCTTGCAGCTCTGAAGCTTCTAAGCCCTTGTTCCTCATTCCTGTGGTGGATGTTTAACAATTATTACCACATTCAAGGCCGCAGTAGTGATTGTCAAACTTGGACAGTGGCACTGTAAAGGAGGCTGAAGTTAGCCCCTGAATCTTCCTCAGCTCTGCCAAATTGCTTGTCTTCATAGAGCCGAGGGAGATACATGAGTTGAGGAGGATTCCCTTCCCCATCACTCCTTCCAGAGCTTCAGTGACACTGTGAACCATGGAGGAGTGAATGGGGAAAGCTTGTTGCCTCCATTATTCCACTGTGCAATCCACTATGCTGGAAAGGTAAAGGAGAGGGGAAGTCAGAGGCTGTAGAGCCCTGCCATGAAAAGGATGGTGGTGCAGGAACAAAGGGGGACCCCCCCGCCATGGGGATACATTCAGGGGGGGGGACAACATGTGCCCCTCTGTCTGTATTTCCACAGAGTTCCTGCACAGCATGGATGACACCGTCCATTCTGTGCTGGAACTTTTTTCATTCCCATTGCAGCGCCTGTTTTTCAGGCACCGCCATGGGAAGGGCAAAGGACCGCTGACTGTATCACAAGTTGAACTTGTGTAACATGAGTTCAACTTGTGATATGGTCAGGGCCGGCTTTAGTACTGGTAGCACCCGGTACGACAATGTTTTTTGGCACCTCCAATGACAACCTCCGCCACGGTTTCCCTCCCTACTACCCTTTAACTGTCTCCATAACCACTCTCTCTCAGATGCATTTAATTAATTTTATAGTGTCACTCATAAAAGTGAAGGGTGTCGGAGCACTTTACATAACACACACATTACACAGAGACTATAGCATAACATGTGTATTTGTGAAGCGCACGTTCACCCAGAGGTCTCTTGGTACTAAATAACAGATTTTAATTGTTACCCAACTCAATGGTACTCATTTTGTTGACCTCAGAAGTATGAATGGTTAAGTGGACCCACCAGGATTTGAACCTGGGACCATGAGGTCAAAACACAGGTTCCTGCAATGGACGCATTAGTCCAACTGAGCCACCAGACGCAGCTCTCAAGCAACTATCAATCATAGGTGTGTAAATCAGTGTATAGGAAATGTTACATAAGACAGAGGACAACAAGAGGTGGATTCACGTCATCCATACAAGTAGGCAGTATGGTTGCAGAGTACTTGGTCTGGAGAAGCACAAACTCTGAATGTAAAATGTAACACAATGGATTGGGACTCTCTTTAATAACGAGAACTGATTTGTACCCAAATGAACCCCTTTTGCAACATTAGAATATTGAAAGTCTGGTGAAAAAATCCCTAGGCTCTAATCTATACGTTGAAGTCTGCACGCAGTTCTTTGATGACAGTTAATAGCTCACTGTAAACTGTAATTAACAAAAGGAAGTCTCTGACAAAAGCAGTAACCTGTTCACAGTACATTCACTTTGTGACCTGCATGGTACATGCTCTTTTCAGCAGGCATATTAACCCTCTGCCCTTCCTTACCATGACTCAAAACTTCCAGAAGTCAAAACTTCTACTGTAGGGAACTCCAATCTCACCAGGAAGAAAATTAATCACTGGAGTTTAATTGACATTTAAGTGTTGCTTGAACATTGCTGGAGGACAGGCGAAGTCTGCACCCGATGTGGTGGCACCGGTCGCACCGCCCTAGAGCTGGCCCTGGATATGGCCAGTGGCTCTTGCGCGGGTTTGGCGCAGCTGTGCCGGCGGAGAGCTGGCGCAAGTGTGCCAAACTTGTAATCAGACCCTATGCTCTAATCATTATTATTTCAATTGATTAACTTTTAATTTACCCCCCTGATATTAATGCACACAATTGAAAATCCTACACTGACTGTTGATAGCAAAACTGGCACCATTTGTAACCACTCTGCATGTCACATCGGCCATTTTATAGATATTAGCCCACTGTTTAGGTCTGGCAAGACAAAGCAGCCTGCCTGCTGCTGGACCTATTGTTACTAATTCTTGAAAATATACAGATTGAGCCTTAGATCCTCCTAGAGAAGTATTTATCGTTTACCCCAAGCAGTTGGGTGATGGGTTTATCATTCCATGTTGCCTCCTAGGGCATGCTTGCATTGCAATATGAGAGGAACAATTTTACATTTCAACTATCCATTAAACCATCACACACAAAGGACTTTATGTCAGGGATGCACTGTATACAGAAATCAATATTTTTTGTTTCCTTTCAGCACAGCAGGCGTTTCTAATTATTTAAGCTAGACTCAAAATGCAAGCCAAGCTATTGATTGTTCCAATGCTTGCTTCTCTCGTAATTTCTTTGTGCTTCCATACTTTCAGAAACCATAGTTGTGGGTCACGAAGGTGAGCCAATGGAACACTTTCCATGGGAAACAGCCATGTCCACTTTGGAATTACTTTGATGGCCTGTATGTTCTGTCAGCAACTCTCTTTCAGGTACTCTTTCCAAGGCACACTACATCAATATTGAGTTTTATACCTCGTTCTACCGAAATATCGTAGCCAGAATCTTGACTAACAAAAGATTGGGAAATAAGAATACATGAGTGAGTATAGATATACATTATTTAATTCCACACCCATGGACTTTGATGTAGGCATGTAGATAGGCAGCAGAGAATAGTATACTTACACACACACACACACACACACACACACACCCACACACACACACACAATATTTTGCAGCTGGTATTTGGATTACGATATTTAAGTGGCACAATATTGTTGTGCGTGACATACGACTCCTTTCAGAGGCTCTCTGCACTGCAACTCAAAAAGGTGACATGTGGTTTCCAACAAACCCCACTGGTGATCAGCAGTGTCACCAATAACATCTGCAACAGTGAACTTTCACAGTCTACATATGTCCACAGGGTTGATTTACAGTCAAGGACAACACCTACAGATTTCAGCTGTGGCACCATGGGTGTAGCACCCCATGTGGAGCCGAGGGCTCCCGCCCTCAGCTGGGGGCTATCAATATCAGTCAAGTACAGGAGTCTCAGTGGGCCCTCACCACATTCTGCAGAGGGGCCACATCATCAGTTCATGTTATGCCACTGGACAGCTAGTCCATGTCCAATCGCCAGCCCACCACGCATGCGCAAATCAGCTTTAAAAATGTATGTTACCGATTTCAGCAAGTGAATCATTTTCTTACACCTAGGGTAAATTATTAACAGCGATAATGAAAGGTGAAAGCAATATTGATTTGTTCAAAGGTATATTTCTTCTTTGCACGGCAGAATTGAGTTGGTTTTTTAAAGGAAGCAACATTAAAACATAGGGCTTAATAAGGAAATTGGACTGAATATAAAATCGGCACAGAAAATACAGGGTATGCGAAAATGCGAGGTATTTATAGTTGACATTTGAGCCAATGTGCAGCAACTTTGCACCTTCAATCAATACTAGAGACCTATATGTATAAGTACGTTCACAATCAGCTTTATTATTTGGCATTAGACAGATGTAATGCATCCCTGCTTTCTAGCAACACGAACGAGGCCTCATATCTTCTGTTGGTTAGAAAATGTAGGTCGAGGGTTATGTTGCAAGCCAGGATGAGGGAGGAATAACCTAATTACTTTTCTTTGACATACTGGTTCTGATTCTTTTTTTTTTACATTTTCTCTGAAATGTGCTCCCTACGGATATGGGACTTACCCACTGGGAATTTAGATATCGTAAGCACAAATATTGTGGGACAAAATATGTCAAAATGATCAAGGACAAAAATATCGTGAAAGTAAGTTACTATATGTAACTCCACATAAATGTACGTTAATGATATATATATATCCAACATACTTGGATGTGGATTTAAGCGTGATAAATCTATATTTACATATTTGCACTTACTTTCTTGATATTTTGATCCTTGGTATTTTTTACATGATATTCCGTCTACATGAAATTTGTGTTTCCAATATTCTGTCAGCGATCCACCCACTGCGCTGCCAATTTTCAGATCAGAGCTTAAAGACCATTTACTGATTCTGAACCAATTCATGTATTCATTCGTTTTAATCTAAATGTGAATTTATTTATCAAATTACTGAGGTACTTTGTACATATATCTACCTTAGGATATGGAAAAGAAAATGGCCATTGTTGCCTGCTTCCTAGAATATTTGGCACCATATCCAAATGTGCTGCATCAGTGTTGTGATATACTCAAAGAGTACACCTCCAGCAATATTGTTTATTAACAGCTTTATTCTAATTGGAAAATTCGTATATTTTTAATTTCCCCAACATTCTGTTAACTAAATTGATCCTAGCCGCCAAATGATGTTTCCCTAGTTCAGTAGCTTTCTCAAGGTCAATAATTTATTTTGTTCATCACAAACTTATATTTCTAATAATTTATTGTAGGTTATGTGAAGCAAAATTAATATTTACTATCGTGCCAACAATGCATATGAGCAGGCGTGGTGTCCGAGTGGTTCACACTGGATTGAATATATACATTACTGGGGCAGATTCATTGATGACATCCTAATATTCTGGACAGGGTCTATAGCTGATCTTAAACACTTTAAGGACATCTTAACTCTAGTGTATAACTATGTAATTTACTATAAACTATGACTATAAGAGGATACAGTTCTTGGATGTAGAACTGTACACATGTGGTTCCTGGCTAATAAGCAAGATGTTTAGAAAACAGACATCCTGTAATCCAATCCTGTATGAAATGCAAGTGCTCACCTAAGACATCAGGTATCTGCTATACCATATGGATAAATAGTTAGGGCCAGAAGGAACTCCAGCTCAGATGCAGTATATGTTAAGAATCTGGATGACAATGGACATGGGTTCACCATTAGAGGTCTTGACATACAGATAATTAGAATGGCCTACAATAGAGCATTGAAGCTAGACAGGTAAGCTACATTAAGAGAGGGCGGGCACAGAGATTGCATGTACACAGACACCATCAGACTGATTATCATATATCGCAAGAACATAAATTATGTCAGTAGGGTGCTCAATAGGCATTGGCACCTACTGAAGAAGGCACTAAGATTGAACCACCTATAATTACCAGATATCCAAATATTGCTTTTCGGAAAGGGAAGATACTCAGAGGTCTTATCAGCCCCAGTTACCCAGGTAATAAACAATGAGAGAATTGGTTAAAACCACATACAAAGAGTTCCCACAAATGGGGACATTGAACAATGTTCAGAATTGCTAGAGAAAAAAAGTTGTTCAAATATAACAGTAGCCCCACATTCCATATTAAGAGTGAGATAAACTGCACAACTTGCTATGTTGTTTACGTTTTGGTATGTAAATGTGATAAGATTTATGTGGGCAGTACAGTGGGAATGGTTAAGGAAAGGATGTTAAAACACTTTGGAGTACTGAAACAAGGGGATCCCAAATATCCTTTTGCCTTACACTCATTAACATGTACGTAGCAAGACAAACAGAGGAGCTTTCAGTTCCATGGTTTAGAAATGGTGCAGCTAGACAAAAGTGGAGGCAATCGTGAAATACAATTGAGATGACAAGAAGCTATTTGGATAATGAGACTTAAAGCTGTGGATGAGGGGCTTAACATTGATCATGAATTGCATTGCTTTCTGTGAGACTAAGAAAAGATTGTATTTTCTGTGTCATTGTAAATATGTCCACTACATATCTATTATTGTATGTATAGAAGGAATGCTTAACCTCGTGGTGGAATATGGATAAGCTATAACATCAATTGCTTATAATGTATACATTGACAGATGAAGAATGACAATAGCTTTCTTTATTAGACTTTTTCTCTGTAAATTTGAGTGCACGTCTATTTTACTTTTTACTTTTCACTCTGACTTAATCTAGCTTTATGAACTGGGGATTCATAGTATCACCATTAATATATAACATAGTGTACACTTGTTCATCAGTAGGCACAGCGCTATTATATACTTCAGAGATGTCTTCACCATATATAGACAATATTCCAATATCAATCAATCAATCAATCAATGACATTTATAGAGCGCGCTACCTACCCGTAGGGTCTCAAGGCGCTAAGGGGGGGGGGGGGGGGTGCCGTTTCTGCTCGAACAGCCAGGTCTTGAGCTTCTTCCTGAATGCGAGGTGGTCTTGGGTCAGACGCAGGTCAGCCGGGAGGGAGTTCCAGGTCTTGGCGGCCAGGTAGGAGAAGGACCTTCCTCCTGTTGTTGCTCTGCGGATGCGTGGGACGGCGGCGAGGGCGTGGCCGGCCGGTCGGAGGTGGCGTTTGGGTGCGTAGAAGTTGATTCGGTTGTTGAGGTAGCTCAGGCCTTGATCGTGTAGGGCTTTGTGTGCGTGAGTGAGGAGCCGGAAGGTGATTCTCTTGTTGACGGGGAGCCAGTGCAGGTCTCTCAGGTGTCCGGAGGTGTGGTCGTTTCGTGGGATGTCGAGGATGAGTCTGGCCGAGGCGTTCTGGATCCGCTGGAGTCTCTTCTGGAGCTTGATGGTGGTTCCGGCGTAGAGGGCGTTGCCGTAGTCCAGTCGGCTGGTGACGAGGGCCTGGGTGACGGTCTTCCTGGTCTCCGTGGGGATCCACCAGAAGATCTTCCGAAGCATGCGCGGGATGTTGAAGCACGACGAGGAGACGGCGTTGACTTGCCTGGTCATGGAGAGGGAGGAGTCCAGGATGAAGCCCAGGTTGCGTGCGTGGTCTGTCGGTTTGGGTGCGGTGCCCAGGGCGGGGGGCCACCAGGTGTCGTCCCAGGCGGAGGGCGAGGAGCCCAGGATGAGGACTTCCGTCTTGTCTGAGTTCAGTTTCAGACGGCTGGTCGTCATCCACTCGGCTACCTCTTTCATCCCTTCGTGCAGGTTGGCTCTGGCGGCGGCGGGGTCGTTGGTCAGGGAGAGGATCAGCTGGGTGTCGTCGGCGTAGGAGATTATGTTGATGTTGTGTTGGCGAGCTATGGCCGCGAGGGGGCTCATGTAGACGTTGAAGAGGGTAGGGCTCAGCGAGGATCCTTGAGGGACGCCGCAGATGACTTCGGTGGCCTCTGACTTGTACGGTGGTAGGCCGACTCTCTGAGTTCTTCCGTCGAGGAAGGAGATGATCCATTCTAGTGCCTTCTCCTGGATTCCGACGTTGCTGAGGCGCTGCACTAGGGTGCGGTGGCAGACAGTGTCGAATGCTGCGGAGAGGTCTAGGAGGATGAGGGTCGCTGTTTCTCCGTTGTCCATCAGAGCTCGGATGTCGTCGGTGGCGGCGATGAGGGCGGTCTCGGTGCTGTGGTTGGCTCGGAAGCCGGACTGTGAAGGGTCGAGGGATCCGTTCGTCTCCAGGAAGGCGGCCAGCTGTTTGTTGACGGTCTTCTCGATGACTTTGGCTGGAAACGGGAGTAGCGAGATGGGGCGGTAATTCTTGAGATCGGTGGGGTCTGCTGTGGGTTTCTTGAGTAGAGCGCTGAGTTCGGCGTGCTTCCAACTCTCGGGGAAGGTGGCGGCGTCGAAGGAGGTATTGATGATGTCCCGCAGGTGGGGTGCGATGATAGCGTCGGCTTTGTTGAAGACATGGTGGGGGCAGGGGTCGGTCGGGGATCCGGAGTGGACGGAGTTCATCATGCGGATGGTGTCTTCTGTGCTGATCGGAGTCCAGGCTCGGAGGATGGTGGTGGGCGGTGTTGCTGTGGTCGTGGCGTGGGTCGGTTGAGTGCTGAAGCTGTTGTGAATGTCCGCGATCTTGTTGTGGAAGTAGGAGGCGAGGGTGTTGCAGAGGTCTTGCGATGGGGTGATGCCGTTGTTTCCGGCGTTGGGGTTGGAGAGCTCTTTCACGATGTTGAAGAGTTCCTTGCAGTTGTGTGCGTTGTTGTCCAGTCGGTTCTTGAAAGCCGTTTTCTTGGCGGCGCGGATCAGTTGGTGGTGCTTCCGGGTGGCGATCTTGAGGGTGGTCCTGTTGTCCGGTGTGGGCTCCTTTCTCCAGACTTTCTCGAGGGTTCTGCAGTTCTTCTTGGAGCTCTTGAGTTCGTCGGTGAACCATGGGGCCTTCTTGCTGCCGGGTCTGCTAGGCGGGGTCCTCAGTGGGGCGAGTTCGTCCGCGCAGTTGCTGATCCACTTCGTGAGGTTGTCGGCGGCCTGGCTGGGGTTCGCTGAGCTGGCCGGAGGGTGCTGGCTCAGGGATGCGGCGAGTTGGTCGGCTGTGATCTTGGTCCAGCTTCTTCGAGCAACCTGTTGCTGGTGGTGGTGGATCGTGGGTCTCTTGAAGGTGAAGTAGACGCAGCTGTGGTCCGTCCAGTGGAGTCCAGTGGCGTGGCTGAAGACGATGTCCTTGCTGGAGGAGAAGACGGCGTCGAGTGTGTGTCTGGCGAGGTGGGTGGGGGTGGTCACCAGCTGCTTGAGTCCGAGGTTGGCGAGGTTGTCAAGCAGGGAGGTGGTGTTGCGGTCGTTGTTGTTCTCCAGGTGGAAGTTGAGGTCCCCGAGGAGGATGTAGTCAGCAGAGGGGAGGGCGTGCGGGCTGATGAAGTCGGCGATGTCTTCGCTGAATTGAGTGCGTGGCTCCGGGGGTCGGTAGATCAGTGTGCCTCTGAGGGTGGTCTTCGGGTTGGTGTGGATCTGGAAGTGCAGGTGTTCAGCGGTGGTTAGGGTGGTTAGGGTGTTGTCGGTGCTGGTCGTGATGCGGATGGTGTTCCTGTGGATGATGGCGATGCCTCCTCCCACCTGGTTGGCGGTGCGGTCCCTCCGGGTGATCTTGTAGCCCTCTGGGATAGCGATGGCGATGTCGGGTGCTGAAGAGGCGTTCATCCAGGTCTCCGTGATGAAGGCGACGTCAGGGGCTGTGGTGTCGAGGAGGTTCCAGAGTTGGACGGCGTGTCTGTGGACGGAGCGGGTGTTGAGCAGGATGCACTTGAGGTGGTTGCTGCTGGTGCTCAGCTTGGTGGGTGCGGGTGCAGTGCAGGTCCGGGTGCAGGTGAACTTGCAGGAGTGGCAGCTGAAGGGTCCGTGGGTGCGTCTTGGCGTGGCTCGGTAGCATCCCGGGACTCGGCCGGTGTTGAGTGCGTTGAGGGTGGCGGCGGTGTACGTCAGTCGGGTCGGTCGGGGTCCTCGTGGGCCAGGGGTCCTGGCACAGGGCGCGGTCCAGGCGCGGACGGGCGCAGACGGGCTTACCTTTGGCGCGTCTTCGGCGCACAAACGGCGCGCCCGCTGCGCGTGACCGCTGCGCGTTCGCACGGTCGCCATTTAAGGCGAAGTGCGCGGGTGGGCGGAGCAGCTGGGAGGCGGGAGCGGGGAGGGTACAGAAAGAAAAGGGGCGGGGTTAAGGGAGATGGCGGGAAGCGGGGAGCGGGGAGGGATGCGACGAGGGCGGCAAAAACGACACAAGTGGGGAACAAAAAACCAAAAAAATACACAAACAATACCAGGGCAGACAGGAAGCACAGTCAGGGAATACAGGCAGCACTACAGGACGGATCACGCCACCCGAGGGCAGGGGGCGTGGTCACGCGGCAGAGCCGGGCAGCGAGGCACCAGGAGAGGGGGCACACGCAGCAGCTGGTGGCCGTGCGGCGCGGGGGTGTCCTAGAACTAGGTCACACTCACCCGCGTCGCACGGTCGCCATTTAAGGCCAAGTGCACGGGTGGGCGGAGCAGCTGGGAGGCGGGAGCGGGGAGGGTACAGAAAGAAAAGGGGCGGGGTTAAGGGAGATGGCGGGAAGCGGGGAGCGGGGAGGGATGCGACGAGGGCGGCAAAAGCGGCACAAGTGGGGAACAAAAAAACAAAAAAAATACACAAACAATACCAGGGCAGACAGGAAGCACAGTCAGGGAATACAGGCAGCACTACAGGACGGATCACGCCGCCCGAGGGCAGGGGGCGTGGTCACGCGGCAGAGCCGGGCAGCGAGGCACCAGGAGAGGGGGCACACTCAGCAGCTGGTGGCCGTGCGGCGCGGGGGTGTCCTAGAACTGGAGCCAATATGGTGCCCATACTGGAGCCCATATGCATTGTTGGAATCCCGCTCTGGGAGATACTGTTAATTTTGAACCAAATGGTGTAGAATAGAAGAGGCCCTCTAACAAGGCAACCTCAAATTAGCTTAGACTGCTATTCTTTCACTCTATCTGCAGACGCGTGGCACGGCAGGATACATTCAGATGACCACACTTTTAGCATCTAAACATGATGCAAGCCTCAAGCTCATATCACATGTCAATTTGACCGTATAAATTGAACCTGTAACATGGTATTGATATAAAAGGTTTAGCCGAGTTATCCAAATATGGTTATTTTTATGCTCGGCCTTACTTGGCACATATAAACGCAAGTAGTAGTTTGACACACTAAGATGGGCGCTGATTTGGGCATTCTTAATGGAGGCTTTTTTTATGAGTAGTCCATCAATGCCAAAACTCAATATTTAAGAGTGCTTCAAGATGGCGCCGAAGTAGAACGCCAAACACGCTATGATACAGCACGATGGACCGGGAGTACTCTCTCTAAAGTAAATGCTCGATGAATGCTTACAGATGAGTGGACTGAATGACACTGTGATACGGGAACTACAGATATAGATTTCGACGAGTTCGGTGGGAGATATGAGAGATTTGTTAGTCTCTATGTAGGACAGCCGATACAGTGCACCAAGACTGTCGGTCACCATTTGGAATGCCTGGGGAATCCATGTAGATAAGAGCCACAGCAGGTCTCTGGAACACAACAATATGTTGTTAGTGTGAACTAAGTGAGTTGGTATCATAGGTGACCAACAAAACGGTCCAGCGGTGACTGTGTAAATGAGAATCCCTTCTCACAGGAAAATAGAGTGAGCGTGTATTAATCAAATGGGTGTCTGCAGGGGAGAATAATTTATAATAGGATGCTGAATATTGTCAGGATAGTGATACTGTGACTTATTAAAATGGAGCTAGTGTGGCGGTAGGAATGGTACTACTCACCTAGAGAGATTGTACCGGGTGAGCGAGTTACCATATGTAACTGACACACTGATAAAGCAACTACGAAAGAATTTTCAAGTGTTTACATAATTTTATGTGGAACAATGTGGATAAATAGGTATGATGGGGAATGAACACAGCCAGGAGGGTGACACTGTTACGAATAAAAGTGAAGACAGTGTGAAAGTTTGAATGGTAACTTTTACCTAGAGAGACGGTAATCAAGGCGTATATGACATTACAGACAGAATGGCTCACCTGTAGAAGAGCGCATTAAACAGCACACATGTTAGGCGGGTGCAGCACGTTAAGAGATAAATGTATAGTACCTTTAAAGCAAATCGTTTTAATAAGTGGCAGGAATATAAGGTGCTCTCATTGAATTACAGATTCATTAAGACTGAAGAGAAACTAAGACTTATCACGTCTTGTTGCGACAGGGTCAGGTGAGTCCTGGGGCATATTGGAAATATGAATATGGGCCTAAGATTAACACAGGGCGATATTGACGCTCTTACTTATTGGGTGACTGAAACCTTTTGACGCCAGTTAGGGTACACTGTAGGCGGTTTGGACAATTTAGCCATAGACAATACAGCACTATAGGTACAAAAAACATCTAACCAATACAGTTCACTTTGATGAAATTATACGGACTGGCATTAACTAGCTATAAAGAAATATCCTTAGATTTTTTGAGGGACGAAACATTCATCATAACATGTGACCATGATAGATCACACTAACTTTTCGAGCACAAGATGTTTTGAGTCTCTGACTTTGGTGAGGGTACATCAATCAATTTACTTAGAGACTCCTCCCTTGAACCTTGTAATATTTGTGATTGTATCCCTGATTCCTGTGTATTGCCCCTTTTCAAAATGAGCACCAACAAGAGAGGTTACCTTGAGAGGGCAACCACTGTAATAGGGACTCAACGCCGTTAAATATTTAGGGGTAAATATGTACCACTCGAAAGAGATGTTGCTAGAGTGTAATCAGAAAACAGTGAAGTGCTCACTAACCTCTGTAATTGACCTCTGGATCACATTTCCACTCTCAGCAATGGGCCTGTCGCAATCGCAAAAATGATGACTAATCTGCTTTGCTAATCTGCCTCTGCTAATACTGTGAAAACGTTTCTGTGAGCCTGACGTGCAACTTGGTAACCTCATTTTGGGTAAGTGTGCGGTGAACAGTGCATTTAACTGAACTGAAAATCCCTATAGAGAGTTGGTTTTGGTGTGCCCAATTTTCAGGGTTACTACCTGGCAGCAGCACAACTGCAATGGGTACCACACTGGTTAGCAGGCCACCATTTACCAGAAACTGGGTGTACTAGGGCACAATTGCAAAATGGGGGAGGGAATGCAGCTCTATTTCCCATCACTTGGACCCCCAAAGACTTTCTGTTGTATTCTACATATTAGTTTAATATGTATTCTAGCCCTGCTGCCTCTAGCTGCTCAGCCAGAGTGTGTCTTAGTATAAGAATGTTGGTGTGCCTGTGATGCGTGGAATGCCTGGGTGACTGAGTGGGATGAATGTGGCAGTTGGAGATGGGCTGAGCAGCTGGGGAGGCTGCTCCTGGTGGGGCTGGTACCATACTAGGCTGGCTGGAGATTGTGTTACCTTAACTGAAGACTGAATAAACAAGACTTAAGAATACATCCTGGCTCCTGGTGTCTTTCCCACCAACGACACAACATTATTTTGGCGACGAGGACAATCTTGAACCCCACAAGCTCTTAGTACGGCTAAGCAACAAGGAAACATTGAAAATGAGGAAGTAACAGATCCACCAAGAGATCCATCAAGCAACTACAAGAAGAAAAAGAAGGTATTTCTAGGCAAGCCAGCGCCAGCCCCACCAGTGTCCTTTCTATGGACAGCCCCAACAAGCAGTGTCACCACCAACTGACACTACAGCCTGGGAATACTACAGCGACTGTGAGTTGGAGGAGTGGCACAGCTACAAACGATTTTGGGTGTTCCAGCCACAGAGGTCTACAATGAGTTGGTGGAGTAGTTAAACTACAACCTCACCTGGAGTTCCCGCCTCTTGGTAAAGTACAAGAAAGACTGTGAGTTGGATGGGTAGCGCCGCTACAACCAGGTGTTGGTGGACCAGTCACATCACTCTAAGTGTGAAGAGTGCCTTTTAAACAAAGTGACTGTAAAGAGTTCAAGGCACAATCTATGGCATGTACAGCCAAAAGGGACCAGTTATTGATGTTACTGTCACAGCGCACTACAGAGCTCACAGTGTCTTTAAATCATGGTACAATTTGAGATGTGTAAGCTTTAAGTAGTTATCACTAAAGTACGTGCAGTGACTACACAAATGGAATTTTACTAGTAGTTATCTGACTTTTGTGCGCAGCGAATTACAAAGCTTCCTGTGCCATAGTTACAGTGCCTCATAGAAATGGTGCCTCTTCAGAAACGTCAGTCTGATAGTGTTTTCACTTGCACATTGAGAACTTTTGGAAAAACTGCCTTTCTCATGAGTAAGTTACTGTGTTTGTTTAAAACGGATGGAGATGTTGAACATTACTGTTTTCAAAATTGGAGTAAATGCGAGAAATTACAGAGCAATTAGGGGAGAAAGACATGAGAGGCTATCTGGAAAGGAAATTCGAGTGGTGAGGAGAGATGCCGATTTATGGTATGGGTGCTTCTTGGTGTCTATACTGCTGTCCGAACGTGCACTGGAGCAAAATCTTTTTGTATGGAGGCTGTTTTGGGAAGAAACGTTACCCGGCATTGGGTGTTTTTCTTAATTCTTCCCTGGGGATTAATTTCCATTCATTTACTTTGGTAATGGTTGTTGGGAGCCCCGCAGCACCGCTGACAGTTAAACTGTATACTTCAGATTCAAAAGTGCATTCACACGCTTACTCTCTCGAGTTTCGGGTCGCGTGCGGTCCTCCAGCTTACAATAGTGTTCTCCAGCCATCCTTCATCTTCTGTGACGTTTAAGGCTGCTTCTTCTGGACGTTTCGTGCAAGGAGGAACCGTTAGCCACTCCGCAGCAACGTCGACAGCGTGCCGCCATCCTCTGGCTGGTGGCCGCTTTTACCTTCCTCATCTGATTCTCTGTTCCTGCAGTTTTAATATTCTCCATGCGTCTTCATGCCAACCATGGTGTTCATGTGTCTTGTGAATAAGCTTTTGAGGAAGTCCAGTTGTGGGTCGGTGTCAGCGTGGAGCCTTCACGTCAGTTTTGTAATTTGAAATCCTCGATTTTGACTTTCATGTAACATCTCCTGTTTCTTGGATGCCGGTGGTAATGTACTTTCAGCATGTTTTTTTTGCTATGTGCACTCTGAAGCAATTCTTCTGGAATATCGTGTTTGCAGCACATTCTTTTGGCATCATTTTACTGTTTAGTTGTTTTTGGGAACTTTATGCTTCATACTGTAATCTTTATTACGGTGTTCTGGGCAAATAAGTTCAACTTCAACTCACAATCTCATGTTACAGTGTCTCTCAGTAAGGTAACCAGGTCTAATTCTGTAATGTTCTTGTGTGCAATTTTCAAAATTATTTGACAATATGTCTGGGCTCATTAGTGTGGATGTATCAAGTGTAGCTATTGGCTTGTGCTGTTTTGTTTTCTCTTCTACAGAGAAAGTGATAATAATCACAACTCGGGTGTGAGGTCGCTCACCGGCGTGTACTAGTTTAAGGTGTTTCTTGTACAACCTTTTTAGGTAGTGATGCCATAGGTTAACAGTGGTGATATTCACAGTTCTCTTTCATGAGGGAAAGTCATATGTGGTCGATCTTTAGTCAGTTCCCATGTTATTTTAGGTTTATTAGTTCTATGGCAAAATGTGTTACTTCTACTCTGGAGTATGTAACTTCCACGTGGGGGTTGGGTCATTGGTTAGTTCCCTTTAGTTTGTACCTAGGTGAACTCCTACACGGGGTTGGTTGTGGGATTTACTCCCTGTTTCAGTGTGCACAGTACCTTAATTGTTGGAAATATGGGTGACGACTTATTTGGTTGGTTTTCCCTATTTTTGGGACTAAGTTCTAGGTGATTCTACCTTTAGCATAGAGTATTTGGAACTTAACGCAGTGTTCTGATATGAATTAAAAATTCTCTTTTGAAGGGGGATGGGGGATTTTGCATTTAAGTTGTATCTATCTTAACCATCTTTCCTTTACAGCGTATTTTTCTCTTCTGATGTATTATTGTCATCTCTGCATCCTAGATTTTAGTGATATGTTCTAGTAATGATTTCTCATCGCTGCATTCTAGAGTTAGTAATTTGTTCTATTATTGATTTTCTCCAGCTTTAATTTTTCCATCTTCTTTCATGATTTTTCCTTTTGTTGCATCTTTGAGATTTGTAATGTTATTGTATTGCAATGTAATTGTTTTCTTTTGTTTAAAGAAAAAGAGGTAATGTTGTATTCTACATATTAGTTTAATATGTATTCTAGCCCTGCTGCCTCTAGCTGCTCAGCCAGAGTGTGTCTTAGTATTAGAATGTTGGTGTGCCTGTGATGCGTGGAATGCCTGGGTGACTGAGTGGGATGAATGTGGCAGTTGGAGATGGGCTGAGCAGCTGGGGAGGCTGCTCCTGGTGGGGCTGGTACCATACTAGGCTGGCTGGAGTACAGAGATGTTGTTACCTTAACTGAAGACTGAATAAACAAGACTTAAGAATACATCCTGGCTCCTGGTGTCTTTTCCACCAACGACACAACACTTTCCATTGTTGTTTAATCCCTCACTGGGGTGCCTGAAGCGGGCCATTACCGATATGAGACCGACTCTCCCATACGCACCCGCACTAAATTTAAAGGGAATGACCCACATAAGGAGGCGCAAGACAGCTGAAAGCTTGGGAAGCAGTGGGTATTAGCACCAATGAAGACCTCTACGAGGACCACTCAATTAAGAGCTTACAATCCTTAGCAGAGAAGTATGGTCTGCACAAAGGCCTGTTCCTTCTTTATGACAAAATACAAAATGCAGCCCAAAAGCAATGGGATTCTGGGCAAACAGAATGCAAGACACATTCAGTGGTACAAGCAATGAACATGATGGGGAATGGGAGAAAGTTAATCACATGCTCTAAAGAGCAATGCACACAGAAACCTGCCATCAGCCTTTACTACTGGGTAAATGAGAATTAGACATTGGAAGGGCCTAACAAAAGAAAGAAAGCAAAAAAAACAATAGAATTCCAGCAAAAAGAGTACCGTAATGCACGCTTTATGTATATCCAATTTATTATCTTACATAGGGTGTACCTGACACCACAAAGGCTAAACACCATATACTCAAACATATTCACAGAATGCCCAAAATGAAGTCACTTGCATGTTGACCTCAGAGTCTGCTTTGGGAATGAATAATGATAAAACATTTTTGAGCAGAAGTACTTTCCAACCTGACCACAGTAACAGACCTAGACCAACTCGAGAGCTGCATAGTGGGGGTCTTTCCAAGGGGGGTAAGGCCAAGGTTACCAAAAAGTACCTGGACCTCACATTATTACTAGCAAAAAAAGGGCAACAGCAATGAAGTGGAAACACCCACACACGACCAGCATGGAGGAAGGAACTGAAAGGGTGGACAACAGTGGAAGTGGCAGAACGGTCTTTGGAAATAGCCATTAGCAGGGCAATGGGAAGATGTAGTTTCAATACACAAAGACATAGAGGCACTGGATAGGGTGCTGTGAAAATATATGTAAATAGATATGGATACCACAATAAGCAATAGCACTGAAAGTGAAGGCCATGCAACAACAAAGTAAGCCCAATTGCAACACCCAAATGGCAAATACTGTCCAAGCTGAAGGATCAAACATAACACCACATGGTGAAACTGAAGCTTATCACAAAATTAGATTTGCACACAGATCTGCACTGTTAGCAGCTGTAAAATAAAAGTATTTAGCCAGACAATCATTTATTGCTGCTGATGCGCGATTTTGAGTTGTGAGCCTTTATTTGCCCTTCTGTATCCATCTCCCCGCCAAGAAGCCTTGGACCGCCCAGCCCATGCTATTACTGAGAGCCGAGTGCTGAAGGGACTCTTGGCCCAGCTACTCAGGATTCACAGTAGGCTAGGCCTCGCGACATCAGGAGTAAAAGGCCTCAGCCCCAACGCCTGCACCCAGTAACTCCTGCTTCAGGGCTGGACTGGCCGTAATGGGCACCGGGCGTTTTCCCGGTGGGCCGCTAGGGTGGGGGCCGGTTTAGGGCCCCTGAGGGGCCGTTTTTGTTACCATGGTCGGCAATATCAGCCCCTTGTAACAAAATCGGCCGAAACCGACCCCCTCAAACTGCTCGGCTCAAACCAGAGGGGGACTGGTCGAGCAGTTTGCCAGGGTCGGTTTCGATTCCTAGTCCAGCCCTGTCCTGCTTGCTTGTAGCTGTCTTAAAGGGATTCGGACACCGGCCATAGAATGTACAAGATGCAGACATGCCATTGGTAACCATAGATTACAGCTGTTGTAATATGGGTTAAAGGACAATAAAATACATCAAAAAAACTGGACGGGGGCCTCGAAGCTCATGTTGCATTATTCACCCGAGAACTCCCACACACTAAGGATTGTGTCAATATTGACCAGAATCGATTTTGAATCAGCGAACTGATTGGCCATCACCATGCCAAATCTCTGCTGCTATTCCGTGATCTAAAAATAATCCTCGCTCACACCACGGAGGAACACTGAAAGACTGAGGAAAGAACAACATTCCAAAATAGGTCGGCTCACCAACAAACGCGTCTTCATTTTTAATCAACACAAGGATGGGAGCCAATCAGCTTGCCGCCCTCTCCTCCCAGAACATTTCTCATGCATCATTAATGTGTAACACTGTCCGCGAGCGTGAGGTGTGCTTGTCATTAGGAGGAAGTGCTGACATGTTTATGGACTGCCATGTATATCCCCCGGGCACAACGGGTTGCTATAATCAGCCTTTTCGTTATAGGACCATCGTTAGCCGTCATTAAATTAAATATTCCATAAAATATCAAAGCACGCCGAGCTATTGCATTAGTGCAGAATGCAGCCTTTCTCTAAGTGACGTAAAAGGCCACAAGCATCTAGCAACCATTAAGTCTCAAAATAATGAGTTTCCTGATACACTTCTTTGTGTGCACAGGCAGGACTTGATCAAAACACGAGTCCTGGCTCTGGTACAGCCCGGCTTATCGCCGTGTTTGCCTTCTTAAGCAGTTGTTATCTTTCATCTTCCTTATCTGGTTCTCAGGAATGTAGTGACAATATTTGCTGAACACTCCGACCTGGAGTGCCTTCTGTTCGACACACCCTCCTTAGCTGTCAGTAGTGCAGCAGGTGCAGTGCACCGGGGCTTAGAGGTGTTAGTGGACAATGCGCCAAAATTATGGCTATGTTTTACTGCTCGGCCTGAGGACAGCGAAATGTGTGCCTCAGTTGCACCAAGACCGTTGATCAGGGTCGGACTGAGAACACAAAGCAGCCCTGGTGATTTTATCAAGGCGGCCACCTGGTGGCTGGGAGGGAAAGGGGGTGGGCGAGCGTGCAAGTGTGGAGCACTGCCGCCAGGGCTCGAGTCGGGGTACCACGCGGGTGGACGGCGACCCCCCACTTATTTTACTGGAAGCTCGATAACTGGAGCAAATAGAGCCACACATTCACTCTTTGGCCTCTCTGGGGCGAGATCGGAGCTCATTCAGAAGGCTTCTCACGTGCTGGCTTCTCTGATGCAATCGCATCTAAGGGGTGAGCGAGGGGAGGCAATAAGTCTGGTGGTGCAAGCCCCCTTTTGTGACGTCACTTCCTGTTGTGACGTCAGCGTCCCTCCACTTCTTTTTTAGGACTTGTGCCCTGAGTCTGCCGCATAACTAAACTAGCACCTAGCACTGCTGCTTTTGTTACTGGAGACCGATATTGCATCACCGCCGCAAAACCTCCCTCCACCCTTCCAGCCTCCCGGGAAACTCCTGATGCCGGCTGTGGCCAGTCCGGCCCTGCCGTTGCTGCACCACATGTTTGACAAACACGAAAACGTTCAAAGACTGCAGGCTCCAGCTTTCCCGTGTCAGGCCTGGATAAGTGCCAGGAGAAGAGAAATACACGGACCAAAAGCTTTCTAAATCGCAATGTGAAAGGAAAGGAAAAATTAAGGAAAGCAGCATGGGACACAACTATGTAGTCAGCGTGTTTGATTTGGGCCAGTGAGGTATATTGAGGAGATGTTGAATAATCTGGTGGAACGTTGATTCCGTGCACCTGCCTTCATGGCTCGACCTCATGGTCACGGGTTTAAACCACGTAAATACCATCAGTCTTTTATCTTGTGAGTTCGATAAAAAGACGGCTAATGAGTTAGGTAACAATAATCACCTGTCATTCATTCCTAAGGTATCCCTCAGGTGGCACTTGTGTTTAACAAATGTATATGTTTTATCTTACATCACACAGGAAGTAACCACTCCAGCTAATGTTGAGCCTGTCGAATTGTCTTGCTAGAGGCTTGCAGATTTAATGACCTGGTCGCAAAATATAGGTCTCAATTTGTGATCAGTACTTTTGCGACCAAAAAAAGACTTTTAAGAACAGACCAAAGTACTAATAGGTTGGTTCTTAAAATTCAGAATTATAGTGGTTCAGAATCCTACCTGTCTCATGCATATTAATGGATGTAGGTTGCAAATTCCTAGCCACTATGATTGGGGGCCGTGACAGGGGTAGTGCCCGGCTGGCACAACACCATATCTGTGATTGCTTTTTAATAAATCAATTTTACTTTGATGAAGCCCATTTTCCTTAAAGGAAATCAAACGCTGTTTGAAAAGAAAAGTGTATTTTATTTAAAAGTTTGTTTAAAAGGAGGTAGTGGTTCTCTGGACCCCTGCCCCCTCTTAAACAAACTTCTTTTTTTGCATTGTCAAAGGGGAAGGGGTCTCAAAGTGATCAGATTTCAGTCAAAACATTGAGACATTAAATACCGATTCGGTATTTAGAAGGGGGGGGTCTACAACATCCCCCTTTCCAGAGACTGAATAGGTATCCATTCAGAATCCCATTTTAACAGTCCGAAAAAAATGTCTTACCCTTAAAATAGGATTAGTAAATAAGTAAAAGCCTTTCAATTGTCGCAAACGTTGAATTGGAGCATTTGCAGCCATGAACATGCTTAGTATCAAAGGAAAAAGAATAGGGTGGGGTGCCGGCTTGTCACGAAGAAAAGGGAGAATATATTTTAAAACCTTCAGTGTGCTCAGGAATGGCCTGACAATCCTTGAGCAGCTCGGGCTGAATTTGCCTTGAGTAGTCTGACATGCTGTGAATATGAGGTGTGAAGTGGTGCACAGAAGCTCCCTGTAAAATCAGCCTTAGGATCTTACTTTCTCCTTTGAACATGCTAACAAAAGGAGAATGTTAACTCTTATAGAGCAGTGGTCCTGTGGGATTAGTGGGGCACCCCTGAAGCAGCAGGGGGTCTTTGACACAGCAGAGGCCATCCTGCATTAGACCTACTGTGACAATGGTCAAACTACCCCCGATGACACCCCCAAGGCAAAGAATACAGCATTCTATACAACAGCTAGTATTGACTTGTAGATAATGATGAAATGATCTGCTCTCAGTGTTGGAAGCGCACAGTTGTGCATAGTGGTCGTGGTGAAGGGGCCCACCTCACTCCATATGATCAAGGACAGTGCTTCCAGTCCTGAACTTTTCAGTTACAAATCATTGATGTCTGGTGTGGTAGTCTATACGATCCTGGACCCTTCCCTTTACCTCAACAGAGTTTGATTGGCTTGGTAGCCTACCATTTTTTGCTATTTGGGTATACGCGTAAACCACACATCTGCAGACCTCACTCATGCGATATCCTCGTTGCGGGCCCGAGTGGGATTTTGGAAGTCACTTCCACTCTCTGTAGAGGGTTGCATAGCACTCCTCAAAATGGTCATGCTGCCCCGTCTATCATATATTTTGCCCCCCTCCTCCTCTATATTACAAGACACTTTTTCAATCCCTGGAGACATTGACGCTGGAGTTTATTTGGTGCAACACACGCTGTAGGGTGGCACTACATAAGCTTTACCTACTTACAACTGAGGGTGGACTTTAGGGCCCAAATCTTGAGCAATATTATTTGGCCTCCCAGCTCTTGTAGGTGGCCAGATTGCTGGTGGGCCATCAGACTGCTGACCTTCCCACCCCGGAGCTTGACAAACACTTTACATCTATTTCACCCTTGCTCGTGGGTGGCGACCCTTGGAGCCACTCTCCTGCGAGTATCATACAGTTGTTATAATCGGACCCTCATTCTTACAAAGGCAACCCACCCATATGCCCCTGCACTTCCCTTGCTTGACACCCAGGGGAGGTCACATCACCTCCTTAGCAGAACTGGATCCCTGGCACGAGATACGCTTACATACACTAGGTGATCTGTATTGCGATGGCACTGTCATCCCTTTAGGGTCTTTGATTAGAGAGAAAGGACTTCCATCTGGTCACTTCCTTCTCTATAAGTCTCTCATTAGGATACTCGGGAATAGATGGGGAGACATGCTGTGGGAACACCAGATGCACCCTACCATTAGTACCACCACGCATGTAATGGTTGCTGATGGACATCTAACACATTGGCTCGCTGACTCCCTATGTACCCATGAAGCAACATCATTCATCCCCCTGTGCTGACATTGAGCAGCGGACCTGAGCCGACTGTGTACACACAGGGAGTGGTCTACCCTACTGGAGAGCCCGGTCTATGTCCCATGGAATGTCCTGTTTCATCTCATCAAGCTTTATCTTATTCATAGAGCCTAACTTGCTCCTAACATGATTAATTGTTACTTCCAGTGCACAGACGCTGCCTACCTCCACTGCAACCTGGTCGGTGCAGACTTTCAGCACATGCTGTGGGACTGACCATATCTCCACCTGTATTGGTAAGGGGTCACTTCACATCTGTCAGCGTACACGGGGTGCCTCTCACTGCACACTAGGGAGGTCTGTCTATTAGGCCTACACTGCAGGGACAGAAAACATAAAGCCATCTCCTATTTTCTTGACTTAGGTCTTCTGTTAGCCAAATGCCTAACTCCTCCCAAATGGAAATCACCCCTCACCCGCATAAAGAACGTAGTGCATGAAGCTTGAAACGCGTCGGCTACCCCAGCAAGAGCCAATTGCAACAACTAATGTGTCTTTCAGGATATTAGTGATACATGTTTCCATTTGCTCTTGAATGTAGTAACTTTTTCATGTAAAAAAATGTGTTTTGCTTTATTGAATTGACATAATATATTGCAAAATTGTTCTACTGTAATTTATGTTGTTTGTTGGATGTAAAAGTGATGTTCATTGTCTGATATTTTCGTGATATATGCTTTGTGTCAATTGTTCATTTGATAGGTTTGTTAGTAATTGCTTGTTTTGTGTATTCTCTTTCTGACATTTGAAATAATTTTTGTATGAAAGAAAATAACTAAAAGGTACAAATAAACATACCGGACCAGGTTTAATGCAATAGTTCATTTGGTCCTCAATCTAAAATAATCTGAGAGGGGGGCAATCTTTTGTGTGTTATAACTATTATAGGGTCCAGCCCTCCCTCAGCCCCACCAAGGGCCTATCTCCTTTCTGTGTGCACTTCTGACAGTGTTGGCATACTGCACAACCCCTCACATAAACCATATATGCCGGTACCAAGTGGACACAAGTATTACTATTGACCTCATGTTTTTATAGAAATGGCACCAGACATTGTGGTTATACTTCTTGCATACATTTAGTGTAGTTGCTCTAAGAGGAAGCCACAAACTTTGCTCATTTATTGTATAAGAGGACACAAAAGCTTAATATGTACAGAATGCGGATTCATATTTATAATTCCACTCTAAGAACCGCCAAACCTCTTCTATCTTTATTGAAGTCGCACTGGCCGGCGTAATAGCCCCACCCACGAAACGCATCATCACGCGCCCATGCAACCCGGATGGCGGTTGCAGGCAGAATGGATTTAGGCAGGCACAGCAGACCGCTCCCCTCCGATTCTGGCACACCAGCACGGAGGGGTAGGTCGCTTGAGATGAGAGAGGCGAGCACATGTGAGTACCTATCTAGGGATTTTTGAGCGCCGCTGTTTGACTTGGCACATATTGCTGAAGTCTGACGGTAAAGACAACAGCCGATCCTCCGTGATTACTTTTACTTATTTTAGCTCCTCTTTCCCGCCCACACAGTGACTCTGCCTCCTACCGAATGGGTGTCGACGGAGCCTGATCTCCGATAAGAGGGGTATGCTCAAAATTACATTGGTATGTATATATGTATGTATTTGTACAGCATACACCACTTGGCAGTATAGTGTATGCACAACAGTACCAGCATGTTTACATTGGTGCTCCGGGTTGAGCATAAACAGGACCTGAACCACAATTACGATCACATCGGTCCATTACCCCTTCAGATCGCATGACTTATGGCCTATGTTAAAGAGATCTATTTTAACGCCTCCACACACCTTATCCTCGACATCCCCCACCACAGTCACATCACTGCCCACCTGAGAGACCTGCACTGGCTCCCCGTCAACAAGAGGATCACCTTCAAGCTCCTCACCCACGCTCACAAAGCACTCCACAACACCGGACCGACATACCTTAACAAACGACTCACCTTCTACCCCCCGAACTGCCAGCTTCACTCTGCCAACCAAGACCTCGCCACCGTTCCACACATCCACCAAACGACCACTGGACACAAATCATTCTCCCACCTCGCCGCCAAGATATGGAACACCCTCCCCATCAACCTGCGACAGACCCAGGGGCTGCTGAACTTCAGGAGACTTCTCAAGACCTGGTTGTTCAAACAGTAGCAGCTCCCCCACCCCCCACAGCACCTTGAGACCCTCACGGTGAGTAGTGTGCTCTACAAATAAATGATTGATTGATTGAACCTCCCATGGTTTTTGATGCAAAGCCCTATCTAATAGTATTTGCAGACAGGGATTTACAGCAAAAAAGTACAACTCCTTGAAAAAGGCACAAACAAGGAGAAAAAGTTTAATTTCACCTACCTTTTACAACTTTACATTTGTCTTGTACGTTATAACACATACAAAATGGGAAACGTTTTTACCTTGGTCTATGCATAGTTCTTTAAACTGGAAGGGTACTCTCCGTGCAAAGGTATGTCCATGGCGCAAGGCAGACTCAAAGTGTGCAAGCCCTAGGGAAGGGAGCAGCAATGTCATATTATTGTACATTAAACTCCATCCTGCTCTCTCCTTTTCGAGCAATGCTGCACAGCAATGCTGGTTGCTATACTGAGCTGCCTGAAAAAAGAGTACATTTGCCCCTGAGTGCTTTTTCACAGAAAATAAATGATTATGTAATTCCCTCATTTTCAAAACTTTACCTTTATCTAAACTCAACCTGGTCACCAGACTCCTAAATGTCAAATAGTACCAAGCTAAGTGAATCCAGAAAGATGTATCTTAAGACACCAGCAGCTCGTGGCGAGTAAAAACTCATCAGATGACTAAAAGAGCCCAGTTATTTGGAGTGGGTCCAGACAAAATGAAGGCCAGCAATGCAGAGACTTTGAAACCTCACAAAAGCCAGCTAGGCTCATGGTGGATGAAATCAATAGATATGGACTAGTCAATAGTCCACGATATTTGATCAGCATTGTTCTACCATTCATACATTTGCTTTATAGTTTCTGTTTAATTCCTGCAAAAAATATTTTGCTTGGTTAGGGCAGGAAGCTATTATGAATTGTGATGTTGAGTCCAGAGTCTTTTACTAAATATATTCCAATAATTTAAATTACATTTTTTAGCATTTTCGTATGCAAAGAAAAATTGACCATGTGATTGAATTCTTCCAAAGCTAACACACTTTTCTAAAATATGTTTATAATATTAATGTTGACTTTCTCTCTAGAATTCAAAAACAACTAGACCGACTCTTGTGACTTTTTAAGAGTTTTTGAGCAACAACTAAAGTTTTTTGAAGTTTCCATCCAACCATCCACCTATAAATGTCTCTGTTTTAAGGATAACATTTGATAGCAGGCGTGTGTGCTTCCGCATCACCATGACACTTTATTCACTAATGACCTACCTCCTCCAGGCGCCCAAACGCCCCTCCCTGTCCCCCCCTCCCAATTTGGTTGCGCCCAAGACAACATGCACTCAGCGAGGTTTTTCAGGACTTCCGTGCCTCACCGCTGCACCACACGCTGAACTTCCGAACCTACATGAGTACCTATGCCCTATTTTGTGATCCATGCATTATAAATGTTGTAAAGCACTCCGATACCCTCGGGTCTGGTCAGCGCTATATAAAACTCCTAAATAAATAAATAAATAATAGCAGTGAGCATCTGGATTTTCATTATGTCGTCAGCACAAACCTCTCAAAAAAATCAACGACTGACGCCACAAATGCTGGCTCAGGGGACAAGACTTGTCCTACATTGAAAGCAATATGACCACATCCAACCAGCCTGAGAATCAATCCACCGAGGCCTTCAGACAAGGAGTGAACTTATATGTCAGAAGGAGCCAGGGCCATCAAGATGCTTCCTTCCCAAGAGACGTCATCAATGACAGTAGAAGCGCCAACCCACAAACCATTTGCAAGAAGAAATGGAAAAGATAGAGATATGGGTTTGATGCCACCCTTAAAGAATAGGGCCCCAAACGCTCAGATTCTCATAAAACCAGACATTAGAGTTTTTTAGGAAACATTTAAAAATCAGTGAGTTGACTGGTTGCATTGGTTAAGAGAATACAATGGACCTCATCGTCACCCATCATAACTACCATGACCACTTGCCTCTCAACTAGCCTTACAAGGACATTTTCACAATCATTATTTGTGACATCGGTGCCTGCATTGGAAGTGAAACTAATTACTACAGACCCATACTGTTGCCTACACTCATCCCTGATTTTACTGTAGATGGTACTGTATATCATCTCAAAAGTATCAGCACATTACTGCTCAACTGCATGTATATCAAAGCACAGAAGTGGTTGCAAGAAAGCATGGGCGCCGTCATGGAAATCTCCTCATGTGAAACCGAGAAACATTTACTTTTTGTTAGAGATGAGGGGCAAGTGATTCTGGGCCATATGTATCATCAACCTGATTTGCGATTCTGAAATAGCGATTTTTTTGAAATCGCTATTTCAGAATCGCAAATTGGGATGTATGTACAAATTCGCATT